>NC_069141.1:37142260-37397260 GCF_943734755.1 Anopheles moucheti | reverse complement strand
GCACCTGAATTTGAAAGTGTGCCTGCCTGTGTTTTTTTGCGCCTACCCAACAATCCAGGTTCGGTGGCAACTAGTGTGTCTGTGCGCTTTCCCATCTGTCTCGAGTGTTTGTTCCCGTTGCATCGGGGTTTTGTGCATCCGTGCTTTCGATTTCGTTTGAATTAGTTTGTATGTCACGCGTGTGTCACGCATTGTTCCTGTCGAATGTTGTGCGATGTGCTAATGGTTTTGTTGATGTGTTGTGTCCATGTTTCTCGATTTTTGTTTTTAACTCTCCACCTGTTACTGTGTTCCCACTACTACAAACTCTAACTTTTCTGTTTTTTCATATGAAACACGCCTGTTTGAAAGCATGCTGCTAACATGTCCGCGAATGTCCTGGCCACGGTAATGGTTAACTACGTGCGGGTTTTATATATCAAGGACGAAATTTGTTGTGTTATACACCGAACGCATGCACTAAATATCCCTCTTCTGCTCGAAACATTACAGCGCTCGCTCGTTTGCCTGTCATAGAGGCGCATTGTCTAACGTTCGGAATGTGCATATCGCTCGCTTGCTCTGCTGATATTCTCTTTTTAGTACTGTTTCCTTTCTTCGTTATATTTACTTGTGTTATTTTATGTTATTCTGTCACTTTCCATATTTACTTCTATTTTCTACCTTGTTGTTTCCTGTTGCTCGTTCATGTGATTTTGATGTTTCTTGTCTTGCGCTCAACATCTGCATGTTTTCCATTTATTTCACGTTTTATAAGTGGTGTGAATCACTAAGATTTTCTTTGAGTTTCATTTTTAGCTTTGTACTTTGAGGTACCTGCCCGAATATGTTGCACCACAACAATGCACCTTGCTTTCGTAGCTGCACACGTATGTTAAGCATCGCACCCTCAAATTAGCACTCACGCACCATCGTTGGATTTGGAACACTTCCACCGGACGTCGAAGGGGACGACAGCGCGGCTACAGCGATCTCAGCGGCTTAGGGCACAAAGTAGTAGGTAGCGCTATCCGATAGTGGCAAACAGGACATCCTGGGGACGCGGTAGGGCTGCGGTAGCATTGACAACCAGGACGGAAACGCGGAAACACGCGCCCACACTCACACGCACTCTCCTCTCACCTAAACCCTGGTTCCAGTTCCGATGACGCCGATCATCGCGTTCGAGCGGCTGTTCTTCGCTGTGTTCGGGCAAACATCACCGGATGACATCAACTCGCAGCGCTCGTCCCGTCCCGAGTGGACGGAAAATTTGTTCAAGATAGTATTTGGCATTTATATGTTAGTCTCCGTAGTAGTGCTCATTAATCTTCTTATCGCTATGATGTCGGATACCTATCAACGCATCCAGGTTAGTTTTACGTGTGCTAAAGTGCTGTCTCTTCTCTTCTCTCTTTTTCTCTTTCTCTCTCTCTCTTTCTCTCTCTTTTTCTCTTTTTTCTCCCCAATGTTTTTTTTTTCAATCGAATAACAAACCCCCCATTACATTACACACGAATAATACTGATTGGCGAACGGGGCGAACAACGTGGGAATAATGGGGGGGCAAAAACGATACATTAATTTTAACACCCTTATTGACACTCGAAAACGATGCTCAAACCTCCAAAACTCCTGCCCCCGCTCCAAAAATGGCTCAATCGCCAACCAAACACCAACAGTGCGCATGAATCCCATACTGTCATTTGAGCTGCTCTTTTTCGCTGTATTTGGTCAAACCACCACCGATCAAACACAAATTGATAAAATGACACCGAATACAACCAGAACGCAACCCTATTGGACTGAGTACTTGTTTAAAATTGTATTTGGCATTTACATGTTGGTATCAGTTGTTGTACTTATCAATCTGCTCATTGCTATGATGTCTGATACGTATCAGAGAATTCAGGTATCATTGTCAATTAAATGTTCAAAGTATTGTACCCATTCGAAATCCTTCTCCCCCATGGTGATCCTTCCGTACCCGTGTTCCGTTTTGTGTGTGTGTGTGTGTTTTGTTTATGTTTAGTGTCTCCCTGCACCAGTTCCAAATTGCTCTGCACCTGTTGTAGAGATCCGTCCCAACAAATACACTAGACACTCCAGATCCCCTTCTATCCGATGTCCCGATAGAACTTCCCACACTACAGTTCCCGGTTTTGAACATTTCCGTTTGTAGTTTATTCTGGTAAGGGCGCACACGCTCTCAAAGTGACGGGGATGGATGGAAACGGTGCCAGGTGAACGGTAGATCGGTTTTAGAATGTTTCTCTGCGTAAGCACCTCCTGTGTCCGGTCCATCCGGCTACGTCATATGGGGGCGCATTGGTGAGACGGAAGGTCACGTAACCTTCCGACCCGCCATTGTGCCCCGGAGGGTGTGCGTGAATATTGACCAAATAGAAAAAATAATAATATTCTTTTGTAATTTGTAAACAGCACATGCTGTCCGTGTTTTGTTTCATTGCCACCATCGTGCTTTGCCGCCACCATCGATTGCCTTACAATAATGGAGCTTTACACGCTTTCCTTCGTTCCCATACCGTTTATCGTTAAGCCATCAATTCTTGACATTCGTTTTCACACAGATATTTAACACAGAGACACGAATGTAGTACTGTATTGGTTTTCTTGAAGGAAATTCAGGAATTTCTACTTACCTTTTGACAGTTTTTTTTTTATTTTTATTTTCCAATTTTTCCAAAAATATTCCATGTGTGATCCCGGTGGAGCACACTGTACCCCCTTTTCCAACCAGAAAAAAAAACAAAACAAATCAAATTTACCTCAACCACCTGACGGATTGATGTACAGCAAAAAAAAGCCTAATAAAAAATTTTCTCACCTCTTCCCAACAATTCCTCACCGGAACAATATAGGCGCAATCGGATATTGAGTGGAAGTACGGTTTGTCGAAGCTGATCCGTAACATGCACCGAACATCGACGGCACCATCGCCGATGAATCTCGTCACAACCTGGTTCGTGTGGATAGTTGAAAAAGTGCGGGTAAGTACTTTTGGCCATTGGTAACTCGGACGGGTATCACAATGGTACCAATCATTGTCGCGTCAGATCATTCGTCTCACGATCATATCATGTTGATTGATCTAATAACGTTGGTGGTAGGTACGGAAAACGTGATCAGTCACAAAGACTGATTAATTATGTCTAACTTCAACCAAAAAAAAAGCATTGCTTGTACATTTTTGTAAGATAACGGAGTATGTTCCTATTATGTTTTGTACATTTATTCGATCGTGGAGGTTCATTATTTTTGTGGGCACACGAGAGACTTTAATTTCCGATTTATGATTCCTCCATTTCAAGTGCATATACAACCATCGCTTTGCATATATTCCATAAACTGGCGAAAAATGTGATCAAATCAAAGCTCGCTTTTGCTTTTCCATGCATTGACAGCATGAACATTTTGAACCATTGTGACGAAGTACAGGAGAAACAGCCAGGATATTTTAAGTCATTTAAAAAGAACCATCGACGATTCTATGCTTTACGTCAGTTGACTGGAACCGTTTGAAATCCACCTATAATAGTTCTTTTGGCCTCATGTGAGAATACTTGGAAGGTTTGGAGGTCTTCGGCAATAACTATAACTTGGCTATAATATGGGTTGACATCAGGTTAAACATAAAAAATATATCCTCTTCATGTGTTAAACCTTGAAGAAAGCGAGGACTCTAGATTTGTATCATTACAATCACTGCAAGTCACGAAGAAGTAATAAAAACCTTTCGCTGATCGGCTTCGTAATTGTTGGAAAGAGAATTTTATCACGTTCGTCTTTTTTGGATATCTGGCCATTGGACTACCTACTACTCAGATATAGTCGCCTTATTGTAGAACAAATTTTAACTTAGTTAAATATTTATTATTTATTTATTATTATTATTATTATTATATTTATTATTATCTACATTTATTATCATTTTAACTTTTTTTTTAACGTTCAAAGTGTTAGTCTAGGATACTAATCTTTTTGACTATGAAGATACTCTGCTTTCGATCGTTTCATCAAGCTTCTTTTGCCCTTTACGGACACGTCGATTGTCTACGTCTACGTCTACGTCTACGTCAGCATCTATGCCTACGTAAACAAGAAGAGGATGTGTTGGAATTGTCAAACCGGCAAAGTGTCTGTAGATGCCATTCCCATAATGTACTCGTTATTTCGTGTTCAAAATGGTCTAAAGGAAGAGGAGAGCTTTCCCAACGTTGTTGATCACATGTTTCCCATCTCCATTCACTACTGCATGGGCAATCTTGCTTAAGCGCAAACAACGACCTTTAAAACAAAACGAAAAAAAAAAATCACGCAAACAATCACGCCATCAAACCCTTAACTTCTCTATCCTCAACAGGCACGTATTGTGAAGAAGAAACGACCGTCGCTGGTGCAGATGATGAATCTTCACCGTGGACAGCAGAGTCCGCGCACCAAAGCCGGCGCCAAATGGTTGTCGAAAGTGAAGAAAGGTCAGGTGGCTCCTAAAGGTGTGCACAGTAGCGACAGCATGCGCTTGTCTGGTTTTTATAGATTTTATTGTAGCCATTAACCTTTACACATGGAACATTACATCGTCCTGCGTTTTGTTTGCTGCTGATTAAATTATAGCTCGAATGTGTCCTCGAATGGAGCGTTTCATTCGAGGATACATCGAGGCGACAGATTGGGCTTTTTTATTGGAGGTGTTATGTTCCGCATAAGCTTTCGTTTCCTTAAATAGAAATTTGATTTATAGTACTTTAAGGACTCTGTAAACTACGGTATCTTCGGTTGTAAGTACTAGTGTGTAACGCGTGTTTGTGTATCTTGAAGTATATTACTGTCATGTAGCCTGTTGCGGAGATCATTGGTCATTTACCAGTATGATCTGATCAAAGTGTTCTATGGACAGATTAATCTTGTAGCTGTAATAATTGTTACTTCTTAAACTAGCCGTAATGTAATTGATCAGATTAAAGACATTTCTTTGTAATTTGGAAGTTTCAACCTGTACTAGCTTCGTAGTACATCTTGCCAAACAGTAGATCAAGTAGAGTTGCCTAAGTAATGGTTTGAGATGTTGATGAGTTTTCCAAAGTTGACAGCACCGAACGATACACTAGGCCTTTGTTGATCGTGATCTCTTCCAGATCCGATATGCAGATCAGGCCACTTCCCTCGTTCAACTAACCAAACAGGCTTGACTTACACGCGTTTCTGGTTTGTTTCTCTCTTGCCTCATCTGTACCGGATCGATTTGCCACTGGGCAGCAGACTCGACAGCACTTTCCGTTATGCATCTGTCTCCTCTTGGCTCGCAAGTCAGTTTCACCACTGTCAATACGACCCGAATCGAGAACGTTGCGGACTGGGAAGCGATTTCGAAGAAGTACCGAGCGCTAGTCGGTCACGACTCGGAGGACGGTGGCTCGATGAAGGACTCGGAGGGCGATAATCACTCGACCAACAATGGACCGGGCGGTGGCGGTGGCAACGATCAACAGCAGATGGGCAACAATGTCAACAAGGTGTAAGAGGAGAGGCGGAACGTTCCGAATCCGTACCAAAACTGCTAACACTAACTGCCAATCCGGGGACTGATTGTGGAATCTTAACACCGGACTTGTCGACCACTCTCGTAAACGTTTCGTGATGTCGATCGTGCTGCCAGCGAAAGGCATTGCGACGAAAGTGTAGATTAGCAGCAGTTGTAAGGCGTTTAGCAGAAGTACGTTGTAGGAAACCGAAATGTAGATAGTTAGCAAAAGAAAATGGAAAACGGACGTGCGGAAGGACACATTTTGTCCGGTAAGGTGTAAATATAGGTTCGGTTTTTTTACCACCATCGCGTAATAAGGAAACCCGTACGGTGGAGGGCTAATGCGGCAGAAGTTTTGATGCTCCATACTATGGGTGTTGTACAATGTTTTGATTCAGTTTGCTGTGTTTAACGATACCGTATATGATAAGGAAACGCTACTAGGATAAGGCTATGCTGTTGAACGAAACCAAAACAAAACCAACTTCGATTGCACACGCGGGTGAACGGAATGGCAGGATGCAGGAAAGGAAACTCTTCGTTTGAGGTTGTGTTCTATGCGATGTAGATAATGAATATGGCAAATGTTTATAATTAATTTTGGATTGTGCTAAGTTAGATAAACGTTTTGTATGTAAACTCCCAATCGACCCAGAAGACCGCTCTGCCCATTTGGTGACGTACAGTTGTGAATGGAAAATTATATGAAAACAGATGGAAAATATATTTTCTGAAATTGTATGTGTTGTGTGTTTACTGTTGGATGGTTTGGAGGAATTTGTTCGTTTCATAAGTTTGTTATGTCTGGTGCTGTCGATGAGTAAAACAATAAAATGTAAAATAATAGTAAAATCTGATTTGCAGACACTCGAGACGCTCATTGCTGGATTATATTCCAGAAGTTTAACTGTACAGAGACATGAGTATGTGCAAATACTACGCTATAAAGTCTCGTTGATTTGTTGTGCTTTGTGTGTTGTGACTACTAAGTCGTGAGGCATTTAACTTAACAGAACTTAACTTAATACGATTCCTAATGGGAAAAAATCAATTTTCAGGAGTTGCAAAACGTCGTTTCGTACACATGCTGTTTTAGAACTAAATTGCATACCACCAGGGGCTAGAATAGGCTTCAACCGCTGACGTACAGATGTCGCTAGCCATCACTCACCTTCCCAAAGGCCTTTTTACTCGCAATTCAAAATTCTCAACAGCATTTGAATGTTTCCCTCCGTAACCGTTGAAATTGTGCAATAAAAAAGGATTATCAAAACTGTTAAGAAAAAGTACAACACGTCCTCTTGCTGTAGATGACATTTGATGATACTATTTATGTTATTTTCAAAATTATTTGAATTGGACGGGTTTTGGTCTTATTTCAGAGGGTTATTTTTCAGCGCCAAATGTAAAGGTAAATGAAACAACCAGCAGAAAAAAAATATTCCAAATAAAATAAAAAAATACAGTCATTATTCTTTAAAATCCTCTTTTCTTCGCTCGGTAGTAGAACATCATTCGGACTAAAACCGGAAGAACGCACTAATTAGCTTATATATAATGTCTGCCTATGGATATGTCATCAGCTTTAACAATCAGTAAAATACAGTTATCTTAAAATAGTTACAAATTAAATAATCAAAAGATAATAATGTTATATTATCCGTCTAAAAAACTTGAAACGTATATCGTCTCCTTACCATTATCGATGACGAAACAATCAGCGCTTCAACACGCTTCAACGCTTTGATTCATCGGCCATAGAACACAAACAAATTGTAGAAACATAATGCCGATGCGGGATCGCATACGCATTTGAACACAAATTCGTCACACGATTGATTTGTTTATTTGATTTTGCACGTTGTCCAAACCTTAACCGGTCTGCTCAGTTTAGAGACGGGGCAGAAACAGGTTCTCGTGGAATGCGTCAGTTAGCGTCTTGACGCCAGATCCATCGAGATGTCATCACGCCAAAGACAGTATTTCTGTGACTGCCGATCAACTCGCACCGCATCATTTGCTGTGTCCGTATCAACAATGAGTGCAGGGGTAGTGATGTGGATAGTGTTCATTCTGGCCCTACTGGTGGACTCGTCGATGGCACAGGGTAAAAAGTTGGTTTGCAGTTATGATCCCACCAAAGCTCTCCAGATCGGTTACCAACCGGAGTACATACCGCTGGAAGTTTGCACACACGTGATCTTCCAAGCGTTCGACTTCCCAAGATTCGTCGGTCGGCAGATGCTGTTCAGTGTAAGCTTACTTCGTACGACATGAATTTTGCTATGCGAGAACTGATTGCACGTTGTTTATTTTACAACAGGACAACGATAAAATAGCGTTCAGTAAGGTCATTACAAGTGTACGGCAGCGATCGAATACGGTTCGAGTTATTGCGTCGATCATTGGATCTGCCCAAGACTACACGGCAACTTCCGGTACGATAGTGCGCAGGAAAGCTTTCGTACAAGCCGCCATATCATTGCTTCTTGAGCTGGATGCAGATGCGATTGAACTTAACTGGCGTTCACCGGGCAACAGTAATGCTGGACATGGTAATGGGCTCGATCGCGTCACGATGGTATCACTACTGCAAGATCTCCGACAGGCGGTCATTTCTGCCAGTAAAAACATAAGGTATCGCAACCGGGAACTATGGTTCCGTGGATCGCTTCATCTCAATGTGGTCTTCGAAGCGTACAATGTGTTTGATATTTGTGAGCTGGTCGATCACGTCACACTCGATTCAGATACGGTCCCATCGTTAGGAGAAGTCCATGCACCCTTGTACAGTAAACCAATCGTATCACCCGTGTACGTACCATGGCTAGACACAAGGGTAATCGATCCTATGAATGGTTTGGTGAGTAAAAGAAATAGGTTTGGATTTGTTTTGCTGTGTTATACCGCAGTTTGTTGTCGTTCGCTAGAACACTACCACGCAGCGCTGGATTGATGAAGGATGTCCCCCAAGGAAGCTGTTGTTTGGAATCGGTCTACACGGTGTCCGTAAGGCTTACTCGTCGAGTATGAGATCATTTTTCGGTAGCGGATTCGGCCCTGCCAAATCGACGTATCTGGAGCAACATGAGGTAGGCACTGCCTTAGTTTGGATAGTACAATACCCCTCAATGTTGGTTTTGTTTGACATCGCAGCTTTGCGTCACAATACGGCAAGGAGGCTGGAAATATGCGTGGGATCAGTATGGTGCCATGCCGTATGCGACTAGAGCGTTACAGAATGGACAGGAGGAGCACATCAGCTATGAGGATTTGAACTCGCTACGCTACAAGATGGATATGGTTGAGGCGAAGCGTTTCGGTGGTATCTATATAGAGCATATACATTCCGACGACATTTACGGAAGATGTGGTCAGGCGTACTCACTGACGGCCTACCTAGCTAGCAGAGTGCGTTCGATTCCTTCTGATATTGGGTTTGCTGTCGAGTGGAACTAATCTGGTGGAGTTAGAATTGACTTGAAACTTGAGTGGAATTAATCTAGAAAAGGCAATGAGAAGATCTAAAAGAATCAATAACGATGACCTATTTGTGTAACTAGTGTTCGTAATAGTGAATGTAAAATACATTTAATAAGCAAAGTTCTAAAGCACTGGCGTTATGAATTTTCGTAGTTATGTAAAAATACTGGAGTAATGATTAATGTTACATTAATTTGCTTGCAATTATATCGTGTTTAGACCACAACCCATTTTTAATTCATTTCACCATTCAAACAAAAGGCCAGTGGAGGATCAATCCCCTTGGAGGCCCAGGGCGGATTTTAAAAACAACGCATTTAATAGCAAACAATGCAAATTTTATATAATAATAATATTTTGTGTTATGCTCAGCCGGTTAGATTTGCATAGCTTTTAGCATTTGAAAATTAAAATGCTAGATAAAGTTTTTGTGTTGAAAGATTACCTCCATGATTGAACAACACCAGCAAAGTCTCGGTAAAAAAGCTCCCTGGCATACACCTCAGAGTTCTGTTGCTTAGCCCTGTAACCGGGCCGTTAAGCTAGTCTATACATACACGTTTGTATGCGCTAAGGAGAACCATAACGACACTACTTGGATCACATTTTCTACGATTTACGTACATTTACGAATCCTGATTAGTCTAACGGCTTCTACAATTTTTCGCCCAATGTACAGTTTCCAATCGGTTTACTTTTTCGGTAACAATCAGCGAAATTTCTTAGCAACCTGTTCCGCTCATGTAGATGTTTTAGGCGATGAACAAAAATTAACGGTTGATTTCTGTGGTGAGCTTCTACTTACTGAACTATTTCAACAATTGATTATGTTTTATAGCTTTCTTTGATCCATTAGGTGCAGAGCAACTGGTCAACTGTGAAAACCACTATAACATAGCCGCGCAAATAATTGTTTTCAGATTTACGATACCAGGAGAGCATGTTTTTCAAGTGGTGACATCTTCTTTCCCCCTCTTCCCCCTTCTCGCTTCATCGCTCACTTCTCAGCGCTTCCCGATGATAGTTGCAAATCCCAAGTGCAAGTGAGATGGACGAAATGGAAAGTAGCCCTTATCTCTCTCGCTCAAACTTTCCATGGACTGGTACGAAATTTCATACAAAACCAGCTGTTTTCAGATTTCGGATACCAGGAGAGCATGTTCTTCAAGAGGTGACACCTGGTACCAGCAAAGCAAGATGGCGGAAAATGGCGCGCAACTTCTTATGCAATTCCATGCCAATTCCATGCCTTTTAGCCGCCGATTAGCCGTCGATTGGCCATCGATTAGCCGTCTATTAGCAGTCGATTAGCCGTCATCTACCCCCCCTCGTGTCACCTACCCCTCGTATCACCTCCCCTTCGTGACCCCACCCCCCACGACACACCTCCCACCACCCACGTGTCACCACTTACCTCCCATGGGACACCACTTACCTCCCACAGGTCACCACCCACCTCCCACGGGTCTCCACTCACCTCCCACGAGCCACCACCCCCAAATCATCCGCCATCTTGTGCGCCATCTTGTTCGCCAGCTTGTCCGCCATCATGCCTACCATCTTGTCCGCCATCTTGTCCACCATCATGCCCACCATCTTGTCCGCCAACTTGTACGCCATCTTGTCCGCCATCTTGGCTGCCATCTTGGCCGCCATCTTGTCCGCCATCTTGTCCGCCATCTTGTCCGCCATCTTGTGTCCGCCATCTTGTCCGCCATCTTGGCCGCTATCTTGTCCGCCATCTTGTCCGCCATCTTGTGTCCGCCATCTTGTCCGCCATCTTGTCCGCCATCTTGTCCGCCATATTGTCCGCCATCTTGTTCGCCATCTTGTCCGCCATTTTGTCCGCCATCTTGTGTCTTCCATCTTGTCCGCCATCTTGTCCGCCATCTTGGCCACCATCTTGTCCGCCATCTTGTGTCCGCCATCTTGTCCGCCATCATGCCTACCATCTTGTCCGCCATCTTGTCCACCATCATGCCCACCATCTTGTCCGCCAACTTGTACGCCATCTTGTCCGCCATCTTGGCTGCCATCTTGGCCGCCATCTTGTCCGCCATCTTGTCCGCCATCTTGTGTCCGCCATCTTGTCCGCCATCTTGGCCGCTATCTTGTCCGCCATCTTGTCCGCCATCTTGTGTCCGCCATCTTGTCCGCCATCTTGTCCGCCATCTTGTCCGCCATCTTGTCCGCCATCTTGTCCGCCATCTTGTGTCCGCCATCTTGTCCGTCATATTGTCCGCCATCTTGTGTCTGCCATCTTGTCCGCCATCTTGTCCGCCATCTTGTGCGCCATTTTGGCCACCATCTTGTCCGCCATCTTGTCCGCCATCTTGTCCGCCATCTTGTGTCCGCCATCTTGTACGCCATCTTGTGTCTTCCATCTTGTCCGCCATCTTGTCCGCCATCTTGTGTAAGCCATCTTGTCCGCCATCTTGTTTCCGCCATCTTGTGTCCGCCATCTTGTCCGCCATCTTGTCCACCATCTTGTGTCCGCCATCTTGTCCGCCATCTTGTGCGCCATCTTATCCGCCATCTTGTGTCCGCCATCTTGTCCGCCATCATGCCTACCATCTTGTCCGCCATCCTGTCCGCCATCTTGTGTCCGCCATCTTGTCCGCCATCTTGTCCGCCATCTTGTCCGCCATCTTGTGTCCGCCATCTTGTCCGCCATCTTGTGTCCGCCATCTTGTCCGCCATCTTGGCCACCATCTTGTCCACCATCTAGTCCGCCATCTTGCCCGCCATCTTGTCCGCCATCTTGTGTCCGCCATCTTGGCCGCCATCTTGTCCGCCATCTTGTGTCCGCCATCTTGTCCGCCATCTTGTCCGCCATCTTGTCCGCCATCTTGTCCGCCGTCTTGTATCAGCCATCTTGTGTCCGCCATCTTGTCCGCCATCTTGTGCGCCATCTTATCCGCCATCTTGTGTCCGCCATCTTGTCCGCCATCATGCCTACCATCTTGTCCGCCATCCTGTCCGCCATCTTGTGTCCGCCATCTTGTCCGCCATCTTGTCCGCCATCTTGTCCGCCATCTTGTGTCCGCCATCTTGTCTGCCATCTTGTGTCCGCCATCTTGTCCGCCATCTTGGCCACCATCTTGTCCACCATCTAGTCCGCCATCTTGCCCGCCATCTTGTCCGCCATCTTGTGTCCGCCATCTTGGCCGCCATCTTGGCCGCCATCTTGTCCGCCATCTTGTGTCCGCCATCTTGTCCGCCATCTTGTCCGCCATCTTGTCCGCCATCTTGTCCGCCATCTTGTCCGCCATCTTGTCCGCCATCTTGTCCACCATCTTGTGTCCGCCATCTTGTCCGCCATCTTGTGCGCCATCTTATCCGCCATCTTGTGTCCGCCATCTTGTCCGCCATCATGCCTAGCATCTTGTCCGCCATCCTGTCCGCCATCTTGTGTCCGCCATCTTGTCCGCCATCTTGTCCGCCATCTTGTCCGCCATCTTGTGTCCGCCATCTTGTCCGCCATCTTGTGTCCGCCATCTTGTCCGCCATCTTGGCCACCATCTTGTCCACCATCTAGTCCGCCATCTTGCCCGCCATCTTGTCCGCCATCTTGTGTCCGCCATCTTGGCCGCCATCTTGTCCGCCATCTTGTGTCCGCCATCTTGTCCGCCATCTTGTCCGTCATCTTGTGCGCCATCTTGTCCGCCATCTTGTGTCCGCCATCTTGTCCGCCATCTTGTCCACCATTTTGTCCGCCATCTTGTCCGCCATCTTGTTTCCGCCATCTTGTGTCCGCCATCTTGTGTCCGCCATCTTGTCCGCCATCTTGGCCACCATCTTGTCCGCCATCTTGTGTCTGCCATCTTGTCCGCCATCTTGTCCGCCATCTTGTGCGCCATCTTGTCCGCCATTTTGGCCACCATCTTGTCCGCCATCTTGTCCGCCATCTTGTCCGCCATCTTGTCCGCCATCTTGTGTCCGCCATCTTGTCCGCCATCTTGTCCGCTATCTTGTGTCCGCCATCTTGTCCGCCATCTTGTCCGCCATCTTGTGTCCGCCATCTTGTCCGCCATCTTGTGTCCGCCATCTTGTTCGCCATCTTGTCCGCCATCTTGTCCGCCATCTTGTGTCCGCCATCTTGTCCGCCATCTTGGCAGCCATCTTGTCCGCCATCTTGTGCGCCATCTTGTCCGCCATCTTGTGCGCCATCGTGGCCGCCATCTTGTCCGCCATATTGTGTCCGCCATCTTGTCCGCCATCTTGGCCACCATCTTGTCCGCCATCTTGTCCGCCATCTTGTGTCCGCCATCTTGTCCGCCATCATGCCTACCATCTTGTCCGCCATCTTGTCCACCATCATGCCCACCATCTTGTCCGCCAACTTGTACGCCATCTTGTCCGCCATCTTGGCTGCCATCTTGGCCGCCATCTTGTCCGCCATCTTGTCCGCCATCTTGTCCGCCATCTTGTGTCCGCCATCTTGTCCGCCATCTTGGCCGCTATCTTGTCCGCCATCTTGTCCGCCATCTTGTGTCCGCCATCTTGTCCGAAATCTTGTCCGCCATCTTGTCCGCCATCTTGTCCGCCATCTTGTGTCCGCCATCTTGTCCGTCATATTGTCCGCCATCTTGTGTCTGCCATCTTGTCCGCCATCTTGTCCGCCATCTTGTCCGCCATTTTGACCACCATCTTTTCCGCCATCTTGTCCGCCATCTTGTCCGCCATCTTGTGTCCGCCATCTTGTCCGCCATCTTGTGTCCGCCATCTTGTCCGCCATCTTGTCCGCCATCTTGTGTCCGCCATCTTGTCCGCCATCTTGTTTCCGCCATCTTGTGTCCGCCATCTTGTCCGCCATCTTGTCCACCATCTTGTGTCCGCCATCTTGTCCGCCATCTTGTGCGCCATCTTATCCGCCATCTTGTGTCCGCCATCTTGTCCGCCATCATGCCTACCATCTTGTCCGCCATCCTGTCCGCCATCTTGTGTCCGCCATCTTGTCCGCCATCTTGTCCGCCATCTTGTCCGCCATCTTGTGTCCGCCATCTTGTCCGCCATCTTGTGTCCGCCATCTTGTCCGCCATCTTGGCCACCATCTTGTCCACCATCTAGTCCGCCATCTTGCCCGCCATCTTGTCCGCCATCTTGTGTCCGCCATCTTGGCCGCCATCTTGTCCGCCATCTTGTGTCCGCCATCTTGTCCGCCATCTTGTCCGCCATCTTGTCCGCCATCTTGTCCGCCATCTTGTCCGCCGTCTTGTATCAGCCATCTCGGCCGCCATCTTGTCCGCCATCTTGTCCGCCATTTTGGCCACCATCTTGTCCGCCATCTTGTCCGCCATCGTGTCCGCCATCTTGTCCGCCATCTTGTGTCCGCCATCTTGTCCGCCATCTTGTGTCTTCCATCTTGTCCGCCATCTTGTCCGCCATCTTGTGTCCGCCATCTTGTTCGCCATCTTGTCCGCCATCTTGTGTCCGCCATCTTGTCCGCCATCTTGTGTCCGCCATCTTGTGTCCGCCATCTTGTGTCCACCATCTTGTCCGCCATTTTGTGTCCGCCATCTTGTCCGCCATCTTGTGTCCGCTATCTTGTGTCCGCCATCTTGTGTCCGCCATCTTGTCCGCCATCTTGTACGCCATCTTGTACGCCATCTTGGCCGCCATCTTGGCCGCCATCTTGTCCGCCATCTTGTGTCCGCCATCTTGTGTCCGCCATCTTGTCCGCCATCTTGTGTCCGCCATCTTGTCCGCCATCTTGTGCGCCATCTTGTCCGCCATCTTGTGCGCCATCGTGGCCGCCATCTTGTCCAACATCTTGTGTCCGCCATCTTGTCCGCCATCTTGGCCGCCATCTTGTCCGCCATCTTGTCCGCCATCTTGTGTCCGCCATCTTTGCCACCATCTTGTCCGCCATCTTGTCCGCCATCTTGTCCGCCATCCTGTCCGCCATCTTGGCCGCCATCTTGTCCGCCATCTTGTGACCGCCATCTTGTCCGCCATCTTGTGTCTGCCATCTTGTCCGACATCTTGTCCGCCATCTTGTCCGCCATCTTGTGTCCACCATCTTGTCCGCCATCTTGTGTCCGCCATCTTGTCCGCCATCTTGTGTCCGCCATCTTGTCCGCCATCTTGTGTCCGCCATCTTGTCCGCCATCTTGGCCACCATCTTGTCCGCCATCTTGTGTCCGCCATCTTGTCCGCCATCTTGTCCGCCATCTTGTGTCCGCCATCTTGTCCGCCATCTTGGCCGCCATCTTGTCCGCCATCTTGTGTCCGCCATCTTGTCCGCCATCTTGTCCGCCATCTTGTCCGCCATCTTGTCCGCCGTCTTGTATCAGCCATCTCGGCCGCCATCTTGTCCGCCATCTTGTGCGCCATCTTGTCCGCCATTTTGGCCACCATCTTGTCCGCCATCTTGTCCGCCATCTTGTCCGCCATCTTGTCCGCCATCTTGTTCGCCATCTTGTCCGCCATCTTGTGTCCGCCATCTTGTCCGCCATCTTGTGACCGCCATCTTGTCCGCCATCTTGTCCGCCATCTTGTCCGCCATCTTGTCCGCCATCTTGTCCGCCATCTTGTGTCCGCCATCTTGTGTCCGCCATCTTATCCGCCACCTTGTCCGGTATCTTGTCCGCCATCTTGTATCCGCCATCTTGTTCGCCATCTTGTCCGCCATCTTGTGCGCCATCTTGTCCGCCATCTTGTGCGCCATCTTGGCCGCCATCTTGTCCGCCATCTTGTGTCCGCAATCTTGTCCGCCATCTTGGGCACCATCTTGTCCGCCATCTTGTTCGCCATCATGTCCGCCATCTTGTCCGCCGTCTTGTGTCCGCCATCTTGTCCGCCATCTTGTGTCCGCCATCTTGTGTACGCCATCTTGTCCGCCATCTTGTCCGCAATCTTGTGTCCGCCATCTTGTCCGCCATCTTGTCCGCCATCTTGTCCGCCATCTTGTCCGCCATCTTGTCCGCCATCTTGTCCGCCATCTTGTGTCCGCCATCTTGTGCCCGCCATCTTATCCGTCACCTTGTCCGCTATCTTGTCCGCCATCTTGTTCGCCATCTTGTCCGCCATCTTGGCCGCCATCTTGGCCGCCATCTTGTCCGCCATCTTGTGTCCGCCATCTTGTCCGCCATCTTGTGTCCGCCATCTTGTCCGCCATCTTGTCCGCCATCTTGTGTCCACCATCTTGTCCGCCATCTTGTCCGCCAGCTTGTCCGCCATCTTGTGTCCGCCATCTTGTCCGCCATCTTGGCCGCCATCTTGTCCGCCATCTTGTCCGCCATCTTGTCCGCCATCTTGTGCGCCATGTTGTCCGCCATCTTGTGCGCCATTGTGGCCGCAATCTTGTCCGCCATCTTGTGTCCGCCATTTTGTCCGCCATCTTGGCCACCATCTTGTCCGCCATCTTGTCCGCCAACTTGGCCGCCATATTGGCCGCCATCTTGTCCGCCATCTTGTTCGCCATCTTGTCCGCCATCTTGTGTCCGCCATCTTGTCCGCCATCTTGTCCGCCATCTTGGCCGCCATCTTGCCCGCCCTCTTGTGTCCGCCATCTTGTCCGCCATCTTGTTCGCCATCTTGTCCGCCATCTTGTGTCCGCCATCTTGTCCGCCATCTTGTGACCGCCATCTTGTCCGCCATCTTGTCCGCCATCTTGTGTCCGCCATCTTGTCCGCCATCTTGTGTCCGCCATCTTGGCCACCATCTTGTGTCCGCCATCTTGTCCGCCATCTTGTCCGCCATCTTGTGTCCGCCATCTTGTCCGCCATCTTGTGTCCGCCATCTTGTCCGCCATCTTGTCCGCCATCTTGTCCGCCATCTTGTCCGCCATCTTGGCGGCCATCTTGTGTCCGCCATCTTGTCCGCCAACTTGTGCGCCATCTTGGCCACCATCTTGTCCGCCATCTTGTGTCCGCCATCTTGTCCGCCATTTTGTCCGCCATCTTGGCGGCCATCTTGTGTCCACCATCTTGTCCGCCAACTTGTGCGCCATCTTGGCCACCATCTTGTCCGCCATCTTTGCCGCCATCTTGTGTCCGCCATCTTGTCCACCATCTTGTCTGCCATCTTGTTCGCCATCTTGTCCGCCATCTTGTGTCCGCCATCTTGTCCGCCATCTTGTCCACCATCTTGTGTCCGCCATCTTGGCCGCCATCTTGTCCGCCATCTTGTGTCCGCCATCTTGTCCGCCATCTTGTCCGCCATCTTGTCCGCCATCTTGTCCGCCATCTTGTTCGCCATCTTGTCCGCCATCTTGTTCGCCATCTTGTCCGCCGTCTTGTCCGCCAGCTTGTCCGCCATCTTGTCCGCCATCTTGTCCGCCATCTTGTCCGCCATCTTGTGTCCGCCATCTTGTCCGCCATCTTGTCCGCCATCTTGTGTCCGCCATCTTGTCCGCCATCTTGTCCGCCATCTTGTCCGCCATCTTGTGTCCGCCATCTTGTCCGCCATCTTGTCCGCCATCTTGTCCGCCATCTTGGCCGCCATCTTGCCCGCCCTCTTGTGTCCGCCATCTTGTCCGCCATCTTGGCCACCATCTTGTCCGCCATCTTGTCCGCCATCTTGTGTCCGCCATCTTGTCCGCCATCTTGTCCGCCATCTTGTGTCCGCCATCTTGTCCGCCATCTTGTGTCCGCCATCTTGTCCGCCATCTTGTCCGCCATCTTGTCCGCCATCCTGTCCGCCATCTTGTGTCCGCCATCTTGTCCGCCATCTTGTCCGCCATCTTGTGCGCCATCTTGTGTCCGCCATCTTGTTCGCCATCTTGTCCGCCATCTTGTCCGCCATCTTGTCCGCCATCTTGTCCGCCATTTTGTCCGCCATCTTGTCCGCCATCTTGTTTCCGCCATCTTGTGTCCGCCATCTTGTGTCCGCCATCTTGTCCGCCATCTTGGCCACCATCTTGTCCGCCATCTTGTGTCTGCCATCTTGTCCGCCATCTTGTCCGCCATCTTGTGCGCCATCGTGGCCGCCATCTTGTCCGCCATCTTGTGTCCGCCATCTTGTCCGCCATCTTGTCCGCCATCTTGTGCGCCATCTTGTGTCCGCCATCTTGTCCGCCATCTTGGCCACCATTTTGTCCGCCATCTTGTCCGCCATCTTGTTTCCGCCATCTTGTGTCCGCCATCTTGTGTCCGCCATCTTGTCCGCCATCTTGGCCACCATCTTGTCCGCCATCTTGTGTCTGCCATCTTGTCCGCCATCTTGTCCGCCATCTTGTGCGCCATCGTGGCCGCCATCTTGTCCGCCATCTTGTGTCCGCCATCTTGTCCGCCATCTTGGCCACCATCTTGTCCGCCATCTTGTCCGCCATCTTGTCCGCCATCTTTTCCGCCATCTTATCCGCCATCTTGTCCGCCATCTTATCCGCCATCTTGTCCGCCATCGTGGCCGCCATCTTGTCCGCCATCTTGTGTCCGCCATCTTGTCCGCCATCTTGGCCACCATCTTGTCCGCCATCTTGTCCGCCATCTTGTCCGCCATCTTTTCCGCCATCTTATCCGCCATCTTGTCCGCCATCTTATCCGCCATCTTGTGTCCACCATCTTGTCCGCCATCTTGGCCACCATCTTGTCCGCCATCTTGTCCGCCATCTTGTCCGCCATCTTGTCCGCCATCTTGTGTCCGCCATCTTGTCCGCCATCTTGGCCACTATTTTGTCCGCCATCTTGTCCGCCATCTTGTGTCCGCCATCTTGTCCGCCATCTTGTGTCCGCCATCTTGTCCGCCATCTTGTCCGCCATCTTGTCCGCCATCTTGTGTCCGCCATCTTGTCCGCCATCTTGTACGCTATATTGGCCGCCATCTTGCCCGCCATCTTGTTCGCCATCTTGTCCGCCATCTTGGCCGCCATCTTGTCCGCCATCTTGTTCGCCATCTTGTCCGCCATCTTGTCCGCCATCTTTTCCACCATCTTATCCGCCATCTTGTCCGCCATCTTATCCGCCATCTTGTGTCCACCATCTTGTCCGCCATCTTGGCCACCATCTTGTCCGCCATCTTGTCCGCCATCTTGTCCGCCATCTTGTGTCCGCCATCTTGTCCGCCATCTTGGCCACTATTTTGTCCGCCATCTTGTCCGCCATCTTGTTTCCGCCATCTTGTGTCCGCCATCTTGTCCGCCATCTTGTCCACCATCTTGTCCGCCATCTTGTGCGCCATCTTGTCCGCCATCTTGTGCGCCATCTTGGCCGCCATCTTGTCCGCCATCTTGTGTCCGCCATCTTGTCCGCCATCTTGGCCACCATCTTGTCCGCCATCTTGTCCGCCATCTTGTCCGCCATCTTGTGTCCGCCATCTTGTCCGCCATCTTGTGTCCGCCATCTTGTCCGCCATCTTGTCCGCCATCTTGTGTCCGCCATCTTGTCCGCCATCTTGGCCACCATCTTGTCCGCCATCTTGTGTCCGCCATCTTGTCCGCCATCTTGTCCGCCATCTTGTCCGCCATCTTGTGTCCGCCATCTTGTTCGCCATCTTGTCCGCCATCTTGTCCGCCATCTTTTCCGCCATCTTATCCGCCATCTTGTCCGCCATCTTGTCCGCCATCTTGTGTCCACCATCTTGTCCGCCATCTTGGCCACCATCTTGTCCGTCATCTTGTCCGCCATCTTGTCCGCCATCTTGTGTCCGCCATCTTGTCCGCCATCTTGGCCACCATTTTGTCCGCCATCTTGTCCGCCATCTTGTTTCCGCCATCTTGTGTCCGCCATCTTGTCCGCCATCTTGTCCGCCATCTTGTGTCCGCCATCTTGTCCGCCATCTTGTACGCCATCTTGTCCGCCATCTTGGCCGCCATCTTGTCCGCCATCTTGTGTCCGCCATCTTGTCCGCCATCTTGGCCACCATCTTGTCCGCCATCTTGTCCGCCATCTTGGCCGCCATCTTGGCCGCCATCTTGTGCGCCATCTTGTGTCCGCCATCTCTTCCGCCATTTTGTCCGCCATCTTGGCGGCCATCTTGTGTCCGCCATCTTGTCCGCCAACTTGTGCGCCATCTTGGCCACCATCTTGTCCGCCATCTTTGCCGCCATCTTGTGTCCGCCATCTTGTCCACCATCTTGTCCGCCATTTTGTTCGCCATCTTGTCCGCCATCTTGTGTCCGCCATCTTGTCCGCCATCTTGTCCACCATCTTGTGTCCGCCATCTTGGCCGCCATCTTGTCCGCCATCTTGTGTCCGCCATC
The DNA here is from genome assembly GCF_943734755.1 of Anopheles moucheti. Lineage (NCBI taxonomy): Eukaryota > Metazoa > Arthropoda > Insecta > Diptera > Culicidae > Anopheles > Anopheles moucheti. The sequence goes on along the minus strand of NC_069141.1, from coordinate 37,377,107 downwards.
TTGTCCGCCATCTTGTCCGCCATCTTGTCCGCCATCTTGTCCGCCATCTTGTCCGCCATCTTGTCCGCCATCTTGTTCGCCATCTTGTCCGCCATCTTGTCCGCCATCTTGTCCGCCATCTTGTCCGCCATCTTGTCCGCCATCTTGTCCGCCATCTTGTGTCCGCCATCTTGTCCACCATCTTGTCCGCCATCTTGTGTCCGCCATCTTGTCCGCCATCTTGTCCGCCATCTTGTCCGCCATCTTGTGTCCGCCATCTTGTCCGCCATCTTGTCCGCCATCTTGGCCGCCATCTTGTCCGCCAATTTGGCCGCCATCTTGTCCGCCATCTTGTTCGCCATCTTGTCCGCCATCTTGTGTCCGCCATCTTGTCCGCCATTTTGTGTCCGCCATCTTGTCCGCCATCTTGTCCGTCATCTTGTGTCCGCCATCTTGTCCGCCATCTTGTGTCCGCCATCTTGGCCACCATCTTGTGTCCGCCATCTTGTCCGCCATCTTGCCTGCCATCTTGTCCGCCATCTTGTGTCCGCCATCTTGTCCGCCATCTTGTCCGCCATCTTGTGTCCGCCATCTTATCGGCCATCTTGTGTCCGCCATCTTGTCCGCCATCTTGTCCGCCATCTTGTCCGCCATCTTGTCCGCCATCTTGTGTCCGCCATCTTGTCCGCCATCTTGTCCGCCATATTGGCCGCCATCTTGCCCGCCATCTTGTTCGCCATCTTGTCCGCCATCTTGTCCGCCATCTTGGCCGCCATCTTGTCCGCTATCTTGTTCGCCATCTTGTCCGCCATCTTGTCCGCCATCTTTTCCGCCATCTTATCCGCCATCTTGTCCGCCATCTTGTGTCCACCATCTTGTCCGCCATCTTGGCCGCCATCTTGTCCGTCATCTTGTCCGCCATCTTGTCCGCCATCTTGTGTCCGCCATCTTGTCCGCCATCTTGTCCACCATTTTGTCCGCCATCTTGTCCGCCATCTTGTTTCCGCCATCTTGTGTCCGCCATCTTGTGTCCGCCATCTTGACCGCCATCTTGGCCACCATCTTGTCCGCCATCTTGTGTCTGCCATCTTGTCCGCCATCTTGTCCGCCATCTTGTGCGCCATCGTGGCCGCCATCTTGTCCGCCATCTTGTGTCCGCCATCTTGTCCGCCATCTTGGCCACCATCTTGTCCGCCATCTTGTCCGCCAACTTGGCCGCCATATTGGCCGCCATCTTGTCCGCCATCTTGTTCGCCATCTTGTCCGCCATCTTGTGTCCGCCATCTTGTCCGCCATCTTGTCCGCCATCTTGGCCGCCATCTTGCCCGCCCTCTTGTGTCCGCCATCTTGTCCGCCATCTTGTTCGCCATCTTGTCCGCCATCTTGTGTCCGCCATCTTGTCCGCCATCTTGTGTCCGCCATCTTGTCCGCCATCTTGTCCGCCATCTTGTGTCCGCCATCTTGTCCGCCATCTTGTGTCCGCCATCTTGGCCACCATCTTGTGTCCGCCATCTTGTCCGCCATCTTGTCCGCCATCTTGTCCGCCATCTTGTCCGCCATCTTGTGTCCGCCATCTTGTCCGCCATCTTGTCCGCCATCTTGTGTCCGCCATCTTGTCCGCCATCTTGTGTCCGCCATCTTGTCCGCCATCTTGTCCGCCATCTTGTCCGCCATCTTGTGTCCGCCATCTTGTCCGCCATCTTGTACGCCATATTGGCCGCCATCTTGCCCGCCATCTTGTTCGCCATCTTGTCCGCCATCTTGTCCGCCATCTTGTCCGCCATCTTGTCCGCCATCTTGTCCGTCATCTTGTCCGCCATCTTTTCCGCCATCTTATCCGCCATCTTGTCCGCCATCTTATCCGCCATCTTGTGTCCACCATCTTGTCCGCCATATTGGCCGCCATCTTGCCCGCCATCTTGGCCGCCATCTTGTCCGCCATCTTGTCCGCCATCTTGTCCGCCATCTTGTCCGCCATCTTGTCCGCCATCTTGTGTCCGCCATCTTGTCCGCCATCTTGTCCGCCATCTTGGCCGCCATCTTGTCCGCCATCTTGTCCGCCATCTTGTCCGCCATCTTGGCCGCCATCTTGCCCGCCCTCTTGTGTCCGCCATCTTGTCCGCCATCTTGGCCACCATCTTGTCCGCCATCTTGTCCGCCATCTTGTGTCCGCCATCTTGTCCGCCATCTTGTGTCCGCCATCTTGTCCGCCATCTTGGCCACCATCTTGTCCGCCATCTTGTCCGCCATCTTGGCCGCCATCTTGGCCGCCATCTTGGCCGCCATCTTGTGCGCCATCTTGTGTCCGCCATCTTGTCCGCCATCTTGTCCGCCATCTTGGCCGCCATCTTGTGTCCGCCATCTTGTCCGCCATCTTGTGCGCCATCTTGGCCACCATCTTGTCCGCCATCTTGTGTCCGCCATCTTGTCCGCCATCTTGTCCACCATCTTGTCTGCCATCTTGTTCGCCATCTTGTCCGCCATCTTGTGTCCGCCATCTTGTCCGCCATCTTGTCCACCATCTTGTGTCCGCCATCTTGGCCGCCATCTTGTCCGCCATCTTGTCCGCCATCTTGTCCGCCATCTTGTCCGCCATCTTGTCCGCCATCTTGTTCGCCATCTTGTCCGCCATCTTGTCCGCCATCTTGTCCGCCATCTTGTCCGCCATCTTGTCCGCCATCTTGTCCGCCATCTTGTGTCCGCCATCTTGTCCGCCATCTTGTCCGCCATCTTGTGTCCGCCATCTTGTCCGCCATCTTGTCCGCCATCTTGTCCGCCATCTTGTGTCCGCCATCTTGTCCGCCATCTTGTCCGCCATCTTGTCCGCCATCTTGGCCGCCATCTTGGCCGCCATCTTGTCCGCCATATTGGCCGCCATCTTGTCCGCCATCTTGTTCGCCATCTTGTCCGCCATCTTGTGTCCGCCATCTTGTCCGCCATTTTGTGTCCGCCATCTTGTCCGCCATCTTGTCCGTCATCTTGTGTCCGCCATCTTGTCCGCCATCTTGTGTCCGCCATCTTGGCCACCATCTTGTGTCCGCCATCTTGTCCGCCATCTTGCCTGCCATCTTGTCCGCCATCTTGTGTCCGCCATCTTGTCCGCCATCTTGTCCGCCATCTTGTGTCCGCCATCTTGTCCGCCATCTTGTGTCCGCCATCTTGTCCGCCATCTTGTCCGCCATCTTGTCCGCCATCTTGTCCGCCATCTTGTGTCCGCCATCTTGTCCGCCATCTTGTCCGCCATATTGGCCGCCATCTTGCCCGCCATCTTGTTCGCCATCTTGTCCACCATCTTGTCCGCCATCTTGGCCGCCATCTTGTCCGCCATCTTGTTCGCCATCTTGTCCGCCATCTTGTCCGCCATCTTTTCCGCCATCTTATCCGCCATCTTGTCCGCCATCTTGTGTCCACCATCTTGTCCGCCATCTTGTCCGCCATCTTGTCCGTCATCTTGTGCGCCATCTTGTCCGCCATCTTGTGTCCGCCATCTTGTCCGCCATCTTGTCCACCATTTTGTCCGCCATCTTGTCCGCCATCTTGTTTCCGCCATCTTGTGTCCGCCATCTTGTGTCCGCCATCTTGTCCGCCATCTTGGCCACCATCTTGTCCGCCATCTTGTGTCTGCCATCTTGTCCGCCATCTTGTCCGCCATCTTGTGCGCCATTGTGGCCGCCATCTTGTCCGCCATCTTGTGTCCGCCATCTTGTCCGCCATCTTGGCCACCATCTTGACCGCCATCTTGTCCGCCAACTTGGCCGCCATATTGGCCGCCATCTTGTCCGCCATCTTGTTCGCCATCTTGTCCGCCATCTTGTGTCCGCCATCTTGTCCGCCATCTTGTCCGCCATCTTGGCCGCCATCTTGCCCGCCCTCTTGTGTCCGCCATCTTGTCCGCCATCTTGTTCGCCATCTTGTCCGCCATCTTGTGTCCGCCATCTTGTCCGCCATCTTGTGTCCGCCATCTTGTCCGCCATCTTGTCCGCCATCTTGTGTCCGCCATCTTGTCCGCCATCTTGTGTCCGCCATCTTGGCCACCATCTTGTGTTCGCCATCTTGTCCGCCATCTTGTCCGCCATCTTGTCCGCCATCTTGTCCGCCATCTTGTGTCCGCCATCTTGTCCGCCATCTTGTCCGCCATCTTGTGTCCGCCATCTTGTCCGCCATCTTGTGTCCGCCATCTTGTCCGCCATCTTGTCCGCCATCTTGTCCGCCATCTTGTGTCCGCCATCTTGTCCGCCATCTTGTACGCCATATTGGCCGCCATCTTGCCCGCCATCTTGTTCGCCATCTTGTCCGCCATCTTGTCCGCCATCTTGGCCGCCATCTTGTCCGCCATCTTGTCCGTCATCTTGTCCGCCATCTTTTCCGCCATCTTGTCCGCCATCTTTTCCGCCATCTTATCCGCCATCTTGTCCGCCATCTTATCCGCCATCTTGTGTCCACCATCTTGCCCGCCATCTTGTTCGCCATCTTGTCCGCCATCTTGTCCGCCATCTTGTCCGCCATCTTGTCCGCCATCTTGTCCGCCATCTTGTCCGCCATCTTGTCCGCCATCTTGTGTCCGCCATCTTGTCCGCCATCTTGGCCACTATTTTGTCCGCCATCTTGTCCGCCATCTTGTTTCCGCCATCTTGTGTCCGCCATCTTGTCCGCCATCTTGTCCACCATCTTGTGTCCGCCATCTTGTCCGCCATCTTGTGCGCCATCTTGTCCGCCATCTTGTGCGCCATCTTGTCCGCCATCTTGTCCGCCATCTTGTGTCCGCCATCTTGTCCGCCATCTTGGCCACCATCTTGTCCGCCATCTTGTCCGCCATCTTGGCCGCCATCTTGGCCGCCATCTTGGCCGCCATCTTGTGCGCCATCTTGTGTCCGCCATCTTGTCCGCCATCTTGTCCGCCATCTTGGCCGCCATCTTGTGTCCGCCATCTTGTCCGCCATCTTTTGCGCCATCTTGGCCACCATCTTGTCCGCCATCTTGTGTCCGCCATCTTGTCCGCCATCTTGTCCACCATCTTGTCTGCCATCTTGTTCGCCATCTTGTCCGCCATCTTGTGTCCGCCATCTTGTCCGCCATCTTGTCCACCATCTTGTGTCCGCCATCTTGGCCGCCATCTTGTCCGCCATCTTGTGTCCGCCATCTTGTCCGCCATCTTGTCCGCCATCTTGTCCGCCATCTTGTCCGCCATCTTGTCCGCCATCTTGTTCGCCATATTGTCCGCCATCTTGTCCGCCAGCTTGTCCGCCATCTTGTCCGCCATCTTGTGTCCGCCATCTTGGCCGAAATCTTGGCCGCCATCTTGGCCACCATCTTGTCCGCCATCTTGTTGGGGCAGGGGGGAGGGGTATGGGAGATGTTACCTCTTGAACAACATGCTCTCCTGGTATCGGAAATCTGAAAACAGCTGGTTTGTATGAAAAGTTAGTGTATAAACATTGCATACCTTACGGCGGAAAATTGGTTGCAAAGATAGTGTATAAACATTGCATACCTTACGGCGGAAAGTTGATAGCAAAGGTAGTGTATAAGCATTGCATACCTTACGGCGCAGTACCAGGAGCTACCTCTTTCATGGATGCTCTCCTGGTACTATACATTCGGAAACTGGTAGTTTTTGAAGAAATTTTTCTCGACTATCGGGAAAGTTAGTGTTTAAACATTGCATACTTTTCGGCGGTTTTCGAGCAAAATTGCTGCAAAATTTTACTCGACCAAAGGGAAAGTTAGGGTTTCGACCAAAATTGCTGTACTAGGTGCTACCTCTTCCGTGGATAGTGATGGGTCGTGTGACACTGTGGTACCACGCACACACAGCACAGTAAAGTGTGCGAGCACACTACACACAAAATATAATTGTGGTACCACAGTAAAATGTCACATGGCTTGCATGCAACACACTCTCCCTGTGTGACATACAATTTTTGTGGTGCCACAATGTCACAAAGCGCACAGTTTTTGTGGTACCACAATTTTTGTGTATCGCACAATTTTTGTGGTACCACACATGTATTGTGCTGCGCACAGTTTTTGTGGTACCACAATTTTTGTGTATCGCACAATTTTTGTGGTACCACACATGTATCGTGCTGCGCACAGTTTTTGTGGTACCACAATTTTTGTGTATCGTACAATTTTTGTGGTACCACACAGTTATTGTGCTGCGCACAATATTTGTGGTACCACAATTTTAGTGTATCGCACAATTTCAACGGTACCACACAGTTATTGTGCTGCGCACATATTTCGTGTGCTGCGCACATATTTCGTGTGCTGCGCGTTGTTTCTGGCTAATTGTGCAGCTTTTATATTGCAATAATGTTCCTTGAATAATTAGTTTATAACCAGTTTTAACATAAAAATATCCTTCTCCTCCGGAAAATGATAGTAACTAAAATTAATTTGAAGACATAGACATAGAATGCATAGAAATTCACAGTTATTTAGATAAATAGTTAAATAATTTATCTAAATGCACTGGAAATGCTGCACACAGCAGGGAAAGAATTAATATAGATAATATTAAATAACAGTATACTAGTTTTTAAACAACGAACTGCAATAATACAAGAGCTGTACAATTAGCAGCCTGAAACAATACGCAGCTCACGAAATCTGTGCGTTGCACAATAACTGTGTGGTATCGTTGAAATTGTGCGATACACATAAATTGTGGTACCACAAAAACTGTGCGCTGCACAATAACTGTGTGGTACCACAAAAATTGTGCGATACACAAAAATTGTGGTACCACAGAAACTGTGCGCAGCACGATACATGTGTCGTACCACAAAAATTGTGCGATACACAAAAATTGTGGTACCACAAAAACTGTGCGCAGCACGATACATGTGTGGTACCACAAAAATTGTGCGATACACAAAAATTGTGGTACCACAGAAACTGTGCGCAGCACGATACATGTGTGGTACCACAAAAATTGTGCGATACACAAAAATTGTGGTACCACAAAAACTGTGCGCAGCACAATACATGTGTGGTACCACAAAAATTGTGCGATACACAAAAATTGTGGTACCACAAAAACTGTGCGCTTTGTGACATTGTGGCACCACAAAAATTGTATGTCACACAGGGAGAGTGTGTTGCATGCAAGCTATGTGACATTTTACTGTGGTACCACAATAGCACAACACAACGAATTGTGCGTGGTACCACACACCGCACAGTGAAAAGTGCGATTTGACCCATCACTATCCGTGGATGCTTTCCTGGTATCGGAAATCGGAAAACAGCTGGTTTTGTATGGAATTTCGTACCAACCAACGGGAAGTTCGAGCGAGATGAAGGATGCTTTCCGTTTCATCCATCCTACTTACACTAGCGATCGCTCTCACGGGTTTGATAGTATGCAATGCAATAGCTATGGGCAAATTTATTCCACACTGCAGGTGTCCCCTCTTGAAAAACATGCTCTCCTTGTATCGGAAATCTGAAAACAATTGTGTTGTTCATCGCCTTAAACATCAACATGAGCGAAATAGGTTCCTAAGAAATTTCTCTGATTGTTACCGAAGAAGTATACCGATTGAAAACTGTAGCTTGGGCGAAAAAATCGTAGAAGGCGTTGGACTACTCAGAATTCGTAAATGTACGTAAATCGTAGAAAATGTGATCCAAGTAGGGGCGTTATGGTTCTCCTTAGCGTATACAAACGTTTATGTATAGACTAGCTTAACGGCCCGGTTACAGGGCTATGCAACAGAACTCTGAGGTGTACGCATCCGCCCGAAATTCCGAAATTCCGCCCTGGGCATCCAAGGGCATTGATCCTTCACTGAGCGTCAAACTGTGTGAAGAGTATTTGATAAATATTTCAAGATCAGTGAAACATTCTAAGCACTAATTTGTAGAGCATTTTGTTGAAAGACACGCGTTCGGATTTTATACATTTGCGTTTTTGTACAGCGTTATATAAGCTATTTGTTCTGCTGACTGTGTCAATAATTAATTCTTGAATTTATTCATTCAAATATAGACAATATTAAGTATATACCCGCATTGGTACATACCAAAGAATCAGGATAGGAAACAATACATATTTGTGTTTTATTCATATATTTCTGTATTTCATTTCATGATAGTAGGAACGAACGAATGGTTGTTAAGGAACACATTAAATTTTATCACGTTTAATGTTGTACCGCGGATGGCACATCTTGCCAGAACAATTATGTAAATGCTATAAAACAGCACATTAAAAGAAAACGACATTCCGTCAGGAGAACTCATTAATTTTAAGATTTTTCCAAAGTCCCCAAAGCAATCATGATTTTATTTTTGGACAAAAAAAACTTCATCTTTTAGCTGACCACACACTGCCACGCTGAGTCTGAGGTAGCTTTTGGGCAGTTTTGTTTTTCCATACATTTCCCCGTTCCAGCGGAACCCATTGCGGATGATGTGGAGTGGTCATTTGTGTGGGAAATTAGCAGCAATTAATGTAGCAGAAAATTAAAAATATAAAGCAAACAGCTCGCGTGCAGGATGAGATTCTTCGACCATTCCAGGGTTGGTTTCGTTTTTTTTACATCTAAAACCAGTCTCGTTCGAAGGGAAGACGACCAGTGTTCGTATTATAGCTGCTGTTTCCTATCAATGCTGCTCGGTTGGTAGTGTTACCCTCTGGTTTGGTTAATTACACTCGAAGTGATAGGATTCGCGGCATCGTTTCATCTCACCCATTAAAAAAAACACCGCCATAACGTTGTGAATATTTACGATCAATCGAAGAGCTTCGTAGAGCTGTATGTGACCTGTGTGTTGTTTTGAAACATTAGATGGTTTAGTCTCTTTTTTTGCTGTTGCAATTACGTGTTTGGCAAATTAAAGTTTTTTTTATGGCAAACAAATTTTAGTCCACCGAACCGTTCTAATTTTACTCTCTCTGAAGCTCATTGGCAGCAAGATTTGTGGTAATAAACGTTTAATCCCACTCAATTTGCATACACAAACAGAACCGTATGCCCGAAAGCAGGTCGAATCCACAAAAACAAATAGCGCTCTGTCGTAGGTTGTCGTGTCTTTGCTTGCGTTCGCAATTATTCATCCAAAGCGAAACTATTTTCCCTCAATATCGCTAAACGCCACAGCACCGCTTCAGCTGCTTCAATTCTCCCCCAGCACGGGGTAAGTCGTCCACCGTGCAAAAACCGCAAGGACACGCTTTGTGGGCCAGCTGACGAGGCACGGGCAGTGTTAAAAATCGTATTTACGAAAAAGGAATTTAATAAATTTTATTCAAATTTCATAATCCAAGCCCAGACCCGGAAGAAGCGGTGTTGCAAAACAAATTGGTACGTAGTGTGAGCATAAATAAATGTCGTCCTTATGTGTATCCTCATTTACACACACACAAAAACAAATAAATCCCGCCCCGACAGGGTTCGGGGTCACCCATCCCGGACTCCTTCTGGCCACCTTCACCGTGAGCATGCGGGGTGGTGTATTTAGGGAATGGATTCACAACATGGCACCACCAGCAGTGCAGTGATCGGGTACGAGGAAAAGGACGCCGGAAGAAAGACGAGTCGCACACGGAGGGGTATGCAAATTCCATCCGATCCGATGCCTCTAATTTGCCTAAACAAACATTGATTGAAATGTCAGGCTCTTCCGCGCGTCAGCTTGGCCAGCAAACAACTTCTCCCTTCGAGTCTTCCAATGGACGCGTTTCCTGCTCTTCTGATGCAACGAAAGCCAGGCAGCCAACGGTCTCCTCGTCACAGCGATTATCATTCCCCGGCCGGATGTACCCTCGGTTAGTACTCTCGTTTAAATGTTCGCTTCGATGCGAGGTTTGAAAAAGTTTGATGGAAAAGAGCATCGACGAGAGGGCCGAGATGGAAAGCGAGAGTAATGACTTATTACAGGGATATTTATTTATGTATGCAAATTAATCAAAACATAAATTGACTTTCCTGTGTTTGCTTGTGGCGTTTTGGGCTTCGGGCTGGATTCTACCAGTGTCAAACACATGTCGACGAGGCTTTCTGCTGGTGCTGTTGATGAAACCGTAATGTAGAAAAAAAAACTTGACTGATATGTAATGGGTGCGTGCTTGTCAACTGTACAGCAACAAAGGGGAAGCTTTTGTCACTGACAAAAGAAGCATAAATAAATCCACTTAAATAATGATTTTTCTTTGAGTTTGGAACTGCCAGAGGGTAATGGGGTTTAGAACTAGTTAGGGATGAAGCTGTACATAAATGCTCTGGATCTATAGGCAACAGTATTGTGTACTCCAAATACGTGTAAAACTATTCGTTTGAGAGAGCATGTTATTAATAGTGGTTTTGTTGAAAGAATTTCGGAACCTCACGACTTTATTCGCCCATAACTGGACAGGTGATAATACTTATAAGTAATGTTTTTTTAGTTTTGGAGTAGTATAAGCGTACAACTCATCAATGTTTTATTATTGCACATCGTGTTTTATTGTTGTATTGTTGTCTTTCAAATGGTTCCTTTTCAGAATCATACATTTTATATCAAATCGGGTAATATTGGGCTATTGCATAATAATGGAATGGGGTTGATGCTGAATGAACCGTGTTTAAAAACAGCAGAATAATGGAAGATCTTGGCCTCAAATTGGTTAATCTTTGCGATGCTTATATACACTTTTTCCATGATAATTCTAAATACAAACGAAGAAACGGCCTGGATGACAGTTAATAACGGTTCTGGTGAATAACTATCGTATATTGTATCAGAAAATCACCAGGCCACTCCATCATCTTACGATTAGAACGATTAGAACACATAAATCCTTTATACATAATAATTTGATCAGTATCATATTTGTAAATGAACCTTGAAGATATTGAGCATTGCGGCATGACCTGTTTTTCTTATTTTGATCAAATCGTCATGATCAAGCATTGAACTAACTTTGAATAAGTTTTAAATAATTACTGTGTGTATTGAAAAAAAGTGAAGTATTTACTTCATGTTGTATTCCAAGTGACAAAACCGATCTGCCTACCTATAGGCAGCGTTGACCAATCATACCAAAATAACCGTGGTAAATATAGAAGTTTTAAGTCCGTATTCCGCTAATATTTGAAGAGCGCGTAAAATAGTCTCTCAGCCTGGCTACTGGACAATGCCAAGAAAAAAAGAATCTCCCTCAGAACCGCTCGTGTCAGCATCATCAACATCATCCCCTCAAGGATATAATTGAGGATATGACGGAAAGAGAGCAGAGCAGTGGAGCAAGGAGAAGGCCGAGCGAAGGTTTGTCTGTCAACGAGAGTCAGCGAACCTTGCAGGCGCAACGAATTTGGGATGAGCGGCGATAAAACCGGGCAGCGACCTCCGTAGAAGTAGACGTGCGACACACAGAGAGGATAAGGCGTACACCACGTTTCTTCACACATTGTCTACGAGCAGGGTTACGGTTGATGCATCTAAAAAGGAAAAAAGTCCAAAGAAATCTCTAGATGTACAAGGCATGGAATATTTGCTGTAGAATTAAATTTTGAAATTAATTATAACACATTTTTATAAAATGAGTTGTTGAAAGAAAATATCATCTCTCCAAAAACAATCTGAGAAGATTAAACATAATTCTACACTCATTGTGCTATAGAAAACAGTAATCCGTGAGTAACGATTTCTCACTAGCTCTCACTGCGGTGAGCAGAATTTTTCCAGTGAGCCCGCTACTTCCAGTGAGCATACAATGAGTGCCGCTTTCACCATAGAATGAGCGACCAAAAGAGGGAGAAAACAAAATGGATGACCCGCGCAGTAGGCGGAGCCGTGCGGAAAACCAGTTTGCGTTGCATTTTCCCCTTCTTCGTGGGCGCGTTGCTAGTAGTTGTGCAGTTTTCGCTGCATTTTCTGCACGGTGTGATAGTGTTGGTAGTGTGTGTGACGCAGCAACACCAAATACGAAGCGTGCGCGCCAGTTGGGTTCGAAAGCTCATTCCGAGTACTCGTTGGGAGCAGCGCGCTTGCATCCATCGCTACGCACGCGTTGAAAAGTGTAGCAGCTAGAGGAAAAAAAAAACGACTACGCGATAACAATACGATCCACCGGCCCTCCCTTCCATACCGCGTGAAAACCCGGTATAAGCCCAGCGTAGGGAAACAACCGAGCTTCATTGTCGTACCGACGTGAGTGAATGAAAACGTTATTTATCTAGTGCTTAGTAAAATCATTTTTAAACAAACCGTGCTGCATGGTTGGAGGAGATTAATAACTTGAAGTGTTTTGCAATATTTTGTCGGTTTTACTGTTGTGAAAGTGCGAATAATTGTGTATCGCAGATTCGTCGGAATTGCCGTCGGGGTTTGAGAACATACGAGGTTTGGGTATAATCCTTGCCAACATTAGGCAATACACGAGTTCCATGAAGCTGCAATAATTTATATCACTTCGGTTTCGTTCGAATCGAACTGTCAACGGTGAACGCGACGCGTAAATCAACCGACAAAATTGAGAGACACAAACGCAAACGTGACCTCGCGAGTGAGCTGGTGAAAGATTTGAAGTGTGCGAGACGCGGTGACGGCGGTGCGGGAGTGGCGGCCAGTGGTCCCCAGGCCCATTCCCTGCATACCGGTTCGGGTCGGGATCAGCATAGGCGAACCGCACAAAGAATGCTGTTGGACACGGGGACACCCAAGAGTGTGCCGTCGGACGATGCGGGTGGACCAGGTGGTGGCGGTGGCCGTGGACCACCGGGTGTGGGGTCAGGGACCGTCACTACGGCTGCGGCTGCCGCTGCTGCTGCCGCCGCCGCTGCCGCTGCCCTGTCGGCGGCCAAGGGTGCGACGGATTTCTCGATAGCGGCGATCATGGCACTGCGGGAGGGCTCCAGCAGGAGCCCTCTGGAAGCAGTTTTCGTAAGTGGCAAGTTTGTTTTCGATTTTCTACCCCCTTTTTTGTCTCCTTTCGCTAATCGGTTTGTGCTAGTAGTGGGGAATTGGTGGGTGGGTTTTCGTGGGGTGGAAATAGAATTCCCGTTTTTTGGTTGATTAATTTTGTACCAAGAGAGTCGCCGTGTCAAGGGCTAAGCGAAGCATTAAGTGGGATAGGTACAATTTCAAGTCAGCTTGTTTTAAATGAAACAATAGATATACGTTGTTTTGAAGTATGTGAGAATGAACATCCATATTATTAATTTTAATTGTTATAACAAACCCTGTGAAATACAAGTTTGAGATGCTGTAAAAATTTAAAGTTGTATGTGAACATTTTAGAAAAATCGTTTTGGAAACCTATTGAGAATACAGAGCAAAAATAGTAAATAAAAGAATAACAAACGGACAACAAATCAAATAAAATAGATCATGAAAATAATGAACAAAGAATGGTAACCATAAAACAACACTGCTTCATCACATATGACAATAAATCAACTAAATGACTTCACACCAATACAACCGATTGCCTGTCACAAGATGATCCATTACATGAAACGTCCAAGATAAGGATTGTTTTTTTTTCCATCCGAGATAAGAACGTGGGTAATTTATAGAACTAAAAGTAATGTCTCAATCATGCAATGGCGACACAGGAAATTAATGCTATCACTTGGCTAATTGCCGTTGACGTGAGTGTTTTGACAGATTACTACTACATACTACTGTTGCTTTTTTCCATTTCGAGTGACTAATTTTACAGCTAAATTAGATGCTGTATGGCACTCTGTTTTTTCTTCCTTGGAAGCTTTTCGAACAGATTGCGCTCTCGCTTTCCTCTGGCATCTACTAATTAACGTCATCGAATGAGCTTTTTTATGCATATGTACACCGCTATAAGCTGTGGGTGCTATTGGGGCTGTACAAAATCAACAGTAGGTGGTCGTTTTGGCGCACTTTAATCAGCGCCAGCTACACAAACTGTCACCGGGTGCGCAAGCGGACAGGAGTCATGAGCCGCCTTTGCCGCGCTATGTTGACAGAGGCACAACCTCTTTCATGGCGCTGAATGACGTAGGCGCACGTAGGTGACAGGAGGGACAGGTTGCAATTCCAACGCCACCAAACAACTGGGGAATTTCAACTATTACCATTGCATAACACCAGGCATGGCCTTCCCCGTATGTCGCCTGCATGTATGTGTTGCATTTATGTTGCAATAGACACTTAATTGAATTGCGCCAATCTCGTGGACCACCCACGGTAGCTCGGTTTTAATCGTGCCGATAATCTATTTAAAATTGATTTATTCCACTGTTGTGGTGTATGCGTGGCTGTGTGTATGTTTGGAATTTGCGCTACACGGCGGAATGTGTGTGCGTGTGTGGGAAACAGGATAATGGGGCGTTGGGTAGGAAAAAGAGTGATATGCAAACAACCGGACAGTAGCCTGTCATAATTCAGGCTGCAATCAGCAGCAGCACCAGCAAAATGACGCCCTAATGCTGTGGTACTTGCGGAATGTGCTGAACGGTGTGGAGCTGAATGGCTCTAATGAACTCAGCGGGTGGAATTGGTAACGATCGCCGATGGTGGTTGTACGGGTTAGACCGTTGATTTTGTTCAGGCGTTTTATGTACTGCTGGTGGGGCGTTGTGAACCACACCAAAAGCTCTAAACAGGGCCTCGAGCCCTGTAGAGCCAAACACGTTTGTGTTTCATCCTAATTTTATCCTCTAACAAGCATTGGTGTGAAGCAATGACATAGTTAAAAAGCATAAATTGAATTAAGAGCTACTAAATTATGCTTGTTATGATGATTTTAATTTAAGATTGTACAAGCGAATATTTATATAGTGTAGTTATATATAATATCATTAGATAATTTAAAAAATAATTAAAAATCATTTGAATTCAATCGTGATCCTTCTTATCCTAGTTATGAGTAAACTTAAACTATTTTGAAAACAATTCCTTTCTCACATTTTCAGTAAACTGAATAATAAAAGACTTCAACAAAAATAAAACAAAGTTATGTCAGTGAAATTCCTTATTCTTATTAAATGTCAAAAGGTAGTTTAATATTTATTTATTTGTTTGTTAATAAATTTATTTGTTTTACTAATTTGAAAGTCTGGTAATACGTGTGTTCTTAACATAATTTTTACGCAAATTTTTATCGTTGTTATGGCTGTACGAGATTAAAGCCCGTAAAACATTGAGTTCAAGCCCAATCTGATGTCCAAGTCCAAGTGTTCAGAATGTGTGTCAAATTGTCATTGCAAATAAACTTATTATTTCTTATTGTGATCTCATTGCAAAATACTAATGCTCAAAAAAACTTCTGCGCATATTTCAAAAGAAACATCTAGTATTGAGTATGAGTATTGAGCATACGTTTGATGCTGGTTTTAACAATTTCACGACTAAAATATTCTATGAGTATTTCTTGAAGCTTATATAAATTGAACAATTTTTACATATGTTCAGGGCTGTTTGACCAGAGAGTCGCAAACCCTTTTTGGATAGATTCGTTTTTTGGAGTAGATATTATTTCTTATTGAATTTGTGAACAACTTCTCGCAGAGCACATGGAAGTTCTTAAGAGAACTTATGAAGGTACTGATCTAAATTAAAAATATCTAAAGTAGAATATAAAACAAATCCTTAATGAACTAAAGGTATTGTAAAGGCGTTGATAACATGGTATGTTGCTTCTTTACTTGTAAGGAAAGTTGATCTTGTCGATGCAGACTATACACGTGAATAATTTATATAACACAACTGCTGTTTTTTTTTTTAATGATATTAAAACAACCTCAACAAATGTAGCTTTTCCGTTAAAACATCACAAAAAATTTTTTTAGAAAGAAGAAGGGAAAGCAGCCTTCCGTGTACGAGATTTTTGTACGACGACTAAAACAGTGGATCGGAACATTGAATCCCGTTTTATCGACATCTTAGCATAATTGGAACAGGATCTCAAGTTAGATTAGTTATAGACTGTTTTTATTTTTTTAGCATTCCATGTAAACTAGTTTAAAATTTTAATCAACTATTTCTTCAATCCATAATTGCTAAATTGTACAAGTATCCAATGTGCGTGCGCTAATACTTCACGTACACTGCACTTAATTTGCTTTGGCCATTACCCGCTAGTGCGCGATGTGAATTCTCTTCACTTGATGATGGGGTTTCTTAAGATTTTATTAGAATTCTCACACCTCCATTCATGATGGGACTCGCTACATCCATTGCCATCGTCACGAAAAATGGGCTACCAAAAAATAATCTTCCCCACTGCGAGCATGCTTCAATCAAGAAGGCAAACAAGACAAACGCACTGCTTAAGCCTTTTGGAGCCTGCTGCATGTTTGCAACCCATTTTCCGACCGATGGCAGTGCGAACAATTCGCACTTTACACAGGTGCCCATCATTATCATTATCGTAAATCGTTGGCCTCCCGAAAGACGGGTTCCGGGGTTTCCCATTACATGGGACGCAGCTAGGATCGCCATGTCTCCACACTACAAAGAACCTGCTGGGCAAAGTATGGGTAAATGACTGCTCCAACAAATACGCTGAAATACGCTTCCGAAGGGAACGGCTGAACGGAGCACAGGAAAAAGTGCATGATAAAACACATTTAAATCTACCATCGCAACCCCTTTCGCAGTGGAAAAGCTAGGAAAAGAAAAATCAAACCGTTTCAATTTCCTCAACCTTCGCCTGAAAGGTCACCGAATGAGGGGGGAGGGAAAAAAGGGTTAGCCGAGAGTTGCCGGCAACAAAGGCACAAAATGCCGCCCCGTTGACAGCGGCCAGTTTCGCTGCACGATGCGTGCGATGGTGCGTGCGTGAGCGTTTCGTTTTTGCGTATGCGTGTGTAGGGAAAAACGGGATTTCGGGGGCAAAATAAATTCCCGGTCCTTGGGAAACCTGATCGGATCGGAAATGGCGATCCAGTCCACCTCGATGAAAGCCACCTGTTTCGGTGTGCGTACCAAGTCACCTCGTAATAAAGTGTTGAAAAACTTTCTTATACGGTGGTTGTTGTGTGGTGGCCAGATTTAAACCGTTTAACGAAGCGCTACCGCTATGGGCCCCTCAAACAGGTACAGTGCTGCCAAAATGTGTTGAAGCATTGTTGGCTCAAAGTGTTACAATGTTTGTTCAGACCCGTTGCGTGCGGAAAAGTTACGCACAAATTCATTTGGTGATTGCGTGAAGAACGTGAACCTCCCCCCCTCGACAATATAACCTTGCGCCGATTGGAGTTTCATCCAGTTCGGTGTGTGTTGTCAATTAAAAATGAGTTGTATCGCCGATGGAGGTGAGCAAACCTTTACTCACACGGCCGATATGGATCATTGAGTGTGGAGATTCTGTTCGATTTCGCGTTGGGTTTGTTTTTCCTTCGTTTCCGCAAACTATCGTAACGAGCGAAAGTGTGATACACTAAACGGGTAGGGTGATAAATGTTGTCGCTCCGATGGCGGAAGATGGCATTCAGACGGAGAAACTTCATCCGGCGGTGGCCAACGGAGCCGCTATTGGATGGCAATAATTTTCACCAATTGATATCGATTTACAGTTGATTGGGTTTTATTGGGCCGCAGGTGGCAGGATTCATAAAAAAATCGGACGTCATAAAATGGTAGCAAAGGAAGTGCAAAGGAAGTGTAAAAGAAACAAAAAAAACAACACGATTCTTCAACAATAACAAACCGGAAACAACTATTATATAAACAATGGACAGTATATGGCACTTTCCTTGGTTTCACTGGCGGTATGAAATCGTTACAAAATGTGAAATTTAAATGGAACTCGGTTGAATCATATTTGCTAGCATTTTTGTTTTAAAGTTTGGGCAATGTTTCATTCCACCATTCAAATTTAAAACCAACGATGTAATGGACAAACAAATAATGGAATTATAAATCTGCCCATAAAGCATGTTTTGCGTTACGCTTATTGCTAACCCAACGCCCAAATGGTTCATTCTTTTCATATTTTAACAAAACATTGCATTTTTTTTTCAATTGTATTACACGAAAACAACAAACATGCCCATTTTTATTCAATTAAGAGATGACACGGTTTTGGCAATAATCTACAACAACAAGAGAGAGAAGAAGAAAAAAGAGCTGTTATCTTTCGCAATGGTGAAAAACAACAAAACTCTCCTCAAGCATGGCACGTTTGCATAAATATTTGTTTCCCCCTCACACAATCAGCCGCCTCGGTTTGCTCGGCCGCGGAATGGTAGCGATGAATATTTTGATGAGAAAAACCGGTTCGAAACCTCGGACAGGCTGAGGTGTTGAGGATGAAGAGGCGGAAAGTCAGTGTGTGTGTGTTTGTGTGCGCTTGTTAAGCGCATGTTGATTTTATTTATGTTTTTATATTCGTAACCCGTTCGGCTCAAAATGTTTGCTAAATGTCTCTATTGTTATCTACCGGCATTTCGTCCACGATCATCGGCCATACTTTGCGCACACACACACACACACGCGTAGAGGCGAGGCGAGTAAAGGTGGGAAAATTAATGTGGAAAGCTCGTCCCATACCAAGCAACGAGCCAGCAGCGCTGTGCGTTTGCCCGATGAGTGGGTTCCTACTCGCAGCAGCAGGACCCATTTTCCTCGTTCCCGACCCAATGATTTTTCTCCCTTTGACCCGAATCCCGATGAAAATTCAAAAAGCAAACCACACCCGTTGGGGCGTACTTTGTTTTTTATTGTTTCACGCCTAATTTAATGTATTTCATTTCCATGGCAAATGTTTCAATTGCATACGCCGGGTTTCCGGATGTATCCTAGCCGGCTTTCCCCACAACTCTTGTCCCTTCCGCCGCAACCCACCCAAACGCGATAATTCGTGGTGTGGATGGGCTGGACGAGGAGGCATGATTACTGTTTTTTTGTGGTTTGCTGCCTCTTTTCGGTGCGAACGTAATTGGAATTAATTTATGCGTATTAATGTTTGATTTATTAAACAAGCCGTAATCGCGGTGTTAATGGAATATTTAATTAGCACAAGCATAGAACGAGTAAAGCGCACTCCACACACCACAGCAGCGCACCCCGCGGGTCCGCGTTCATGTTGCGTACGGATGCACGACGAGCGAGGTTGTACGCTTACGCCGATAATTTAAAATAATGTGCTTTAATAATTGTGTAATGTTTTAATCCAATGGGCTGGTTTTTTGTTTCCTTCTCCTCGGCAGGCTCACAAAATTCGTCTGTCGATCGGCTCTCCGAGGCGGACGATGAGGTGGACGTGGATGTGGAAGAGTGCAGTGATTCCGAGGAGCCAAAGTCCTCCGACAGTGGCCGTGTGACCCATTCGCGAACGACCGAAACACCCAACAGCATTTCCGTATCGGACGAGGAACGGCTTTCGCCGGAACCAGCGCAAGTAAGATGCGATGATTACCAGTTTGATCCCTGTTCTTTCGAGCCTAATGGTTCTATTCGATTGCTTTCCTCGCTAGAAACGACCGACCATCGTTGGGTCCTGTAATTCGGATGACTTGCGACCGGTACAGTGTCACCTGGAGACGAAAGAGCTCTGGGACAAGTTCAACGAGCTTGGCACGGAAATGATCATCACCAAGACGGGAAGGTAAGTTTGTTTTTTTTTCCTTACCGCTTTCACGCAATACGATCGAAAGACTGATCGTTATCGAGTCGCAGCAAAAGGAAGTGTCAGAATTAGGAGTCATTTTCCGGGTGGGATTAAGGGCAATAAATCATTAGGCTCAATTTTTGTTCTCTTCATTTCCGTGGTACCATTAAAAAAAATCCCCAAAAATGCATTTCTGAATGTTTTTCCGGTCGAGAAAACATGCTTTAAAAAAGGATCCTAAGTATGGCAAGTTTTCAGTGAAGGGAAAGTGAGAAAAGAAGTGTAAGCCTGCACAGCTATGAATTGGTCATTATACAGCGATTATTGGTGGAGTGGCATTAGTTGCATACATCGCCGGATTATGTCGCTGAGCGTGTGCTGCAGATGGTCCCGTGTCCAGCAAGCCCTATCGTCGCGCGCTTCGCATTTCCGTGAAGTTTATGAAAGCGATTATGTCAGTAATTATGAAATTGGTACGAGCTGTTAGAGCGCTGTAATTTGGATTTTGATGAATTAATCTTCGTATGCTTCTTGGGTGGGTTCGAATGTAGATTGTCGGAGTGATTAAGTTTTGTGAATCTCTCGAAATCTAATAATTTTTATATTTTTTTTTTGTAGAATTGTTTGTCTATAAGTTTTAGAAAGATAACTTAAAGATTAGCGAGGAAACTATACCTCAGGAAAGCAATGCAAGTTAACTTTTCCTTGTATTTAAATGTTCTAGACAACGTAAATGAAAAGCTTAGAACAGAAGACATTAATATCTCAATTACATTGTTGATATTGGAATATAATCAAAATGTAACGACAGATAGACTCACGAAAAGGCTCTTGAAAAATTGTTATGCACCTTTCAAACCATGAATCGACATCAAAAAGACAGACAATGGAGGATCAACCCCTTTGGAGGCGCAGGGCGGAATTTTTAAAGGGGGACCTATAATTTTGCTACGGCATTATCGGTGTTAGGGAGGTGTACTTCAAACATGATTTAACAACACCAACAAAGTCTCGGAAAGAAAGCTCCCTTGCGTACATCTCAGAGTTCTGTTGCGTAGCCCTGTAAACAGGCCTAGTAAGCTAGTCTATATATAAACGATTGTATGCACTAAGGAGAACCATAACGCCACTAACTGGAGCACATTTTTTACGATTTACGTACATTTACGAATCCTGAGTAGTCCAGGATTTACCAATCCTGAGTAGTGGCCTTCTACGATTTTTCGCCCAAGCTACAGTTTTCAATCGGTTTACTTTACGGTAACAATCAGAGAAATTTCTTAGAAACCTGTTTCGCTCATGTTGATGTTTTAGACGATGAACAACACGATTGTTTTCAGATTTGCGAAACTAGGATTACATGTTTTTCTAGAGGTGACTCCTGCAGTGTGGAATAAATTTGCCCAGCACTATTGCATTGCATACTATCAAACCCGGGAGAGCGATCGCTAGTGTAAGGTTGATCGATGAAACGGAAAGCATCCTTCATTTCGCTCAAACTTCCCGTTGGCTGGTACGAAATTCCATACAAACCAGCTGTTTTCAGATCTCCGATACCAGGAAAGCATTCACGGAAGAGGTAGCACCTTGTACAGCAATTTTGCTCGAAAACCGCCGAAAGGTATGCAATGTCACTTTTAAACACTAACTTTCCCGTTGGTCGTGAAAAATTTCTTCGAAAACTACCAGTTTCCGAATGTATAGTACCAGGAGAGCATCCACGAAAGAGGTAGCTCCTGGTTAGTGATGGGTCGTGTGACACTGTGGTACCACGCACACACAGCACAGTAAAGTGTGCGAGCACACTACACACAAAATATAATTGTGGTACCACAGTAAAATGTCACATGGCTTGCATGCAACACACTCTCCCTGTGTGACATACAATTTTTGTGGTACCACACATGTATTGTGCTGCGCACAGTTTTTGTGGTACCACAATTTTTGTGTATCGCAGAATTTTTGTGGTACCACACATGTATCGTGCTGCGCACAGTTTTTGTGGTACCACAATTTTTGTGTATCGTACAATTTTTGTGGTACCACACAGTTATTGTGCTGCGCACAATATTTGTGGTACCACAATTTTAGTGTATCGCACAATTTCAACGGTACCACACAGTTATTGTGCTGCGCACATATTTCGTGTGCTGCGCACATATTTCGTGTGCTGCGCGTTGTTTCTGGCTAATTGTGCAGCTTTTATATTGCAATAATGTTCCTTGAATAATTAGTTTATAACCAGTTTTAACATAAAAATATCCTTCTCCTCCGGAAAATGATAGTAACTAAAATTTATTTGAAGACATAGACATAGAATGCATAGAAATTCACAGTTATTTAGATAAATAGTTAAATAATTTATCTAAATGCACTGGAAATGCTGCACACAGCAGGGAAAGAATTAATATAGATAATATTAAATAACAGTATATTAGTTTTTAAACAACGAACTGCAATAATACAAGAGCTGTACAATTAGCAGCCTGAAACAATACGCAGCTCACGAAATCTGTGCGTTGCACAATAACTGTGTGGTATCGTTGAAATTGTGCGATACACAAAAATTGTGGTACCACAAAAACTGTGCGCTGCACAATAACTGTGTGGTACCACAAAAATTGTGCGATACACAAAAATTGTGGTACCACAAAAACTGTGCGCAGCACAATACATGTGTGGTACCACAAAAATTGTATGTCACACAGGGAGAGTGTGTTGCATGCAAGCCATGTGACATTTTACTGTGGTACCACAATAGCACAACACAACGAATTGTGCGTGGTACCACACACCGCACAGTGAAAAGTGCGATTTGACCCATCACTACTCCTGGTACTGCGCCGTAAGGTATGCAATGTTTATACACTAACTTTGCAACCAACTTGCAATGCAATGCGCCGTAAGGTATACAATATTTAAACACTAACTTTCCATACAAACCAGCTGTTTTGAGATTTCCAATACCAGGAGAGCATGTTTGTCAAGAGGTAACACCTGGTACCAGTCGAGCAAGCACAAATCACGCGCTTCCCGGTAGTTGCAATCCCAAGTTGTTGCATGTAAGATGTTGCACGCCAGACGTTGCACAACACATGTTGCGCAACATATGTGCATACCAAATATTGTGCAACATATGAACATCTTCGTATGCGTATGTCACAAAGTCGATATTCTTCTCTGCATTCAATTTATCACAAAGAAACAAATGTTTTATATAACCAAGGAAGTTATTTTTGATAGATTTTTAAATAGACCTTTAGACCTTTTAAATTAATTTTTTGCTATAAATTAACTCTGCTGTTAAATTTCCAAAAATCGCACAATCGGCACAAATTTGTTGGGGCCCCCAACACGGCGAGGCCCTAGGCGACCGCCTACTTCGCCTACCGTTTGATCCACCACTGAACAAAGACCTACTAGTGAAAGAAATTCGTAAATTTAAAGGAATATTAAAAGGGAACTCACCAAATATGGGCTTGTTAAGATGTAATTAACTCTAGTGAAAACTGTATATTTTGCAAGGTATTAGAGATAAAAAAATGGCATATGATCATTAAATGTTCTTCATACGCAAATAGAATCCCAACTAATTAATTAATCGATAGAAGTTTCAACTAACACGTGTCTGACTCTGTGAAGCAGAAATTCATCATATCCTCAGAGTATGAATAAACGAATAGACTTTACATTGGACTTGGATGTTTTTTTTTTCAAACATTCAAATCTTCTATTTTGCAAAAAAATGTTCTCTGACAGCATTTTGATGCTCCAAATTCATGTTTTAATACTGAGTACTGCCCATATTATCAATTACATTCATCGGTCGATTTAAATCATCCCACTTTCATAAAGAGCGTAATGGCAAAAATCGCACATTCCACTGGCCTATTGGTTTTGCGCTAATTTATAGCACCATACTAACAACTGCATCGCCCTTTGCCTGTCTGGCGGCCAATGCAGAACACAATGCAGAAGACTAATGACTGACAATTCTGGGAGAACGTTACCCGTTGGCAATTTGTTTTCAATTTGAAAATTTAATGCCTTGTTTTTCAGTTTGATTTTCAATTACACCAAGCGCAAAGGGTACGGGAAAGCTTTCGATTCCGCCCGTACGTGGATGCGTCCGCAGTTGAAGGTGCTGGGAACGGTTCCACATGGCGGTTCTGTAACACGATGATTACGATGATGGGTTAGTTGGCAAAGCGTTGCATTGGCAACCATCGCCCTGCGCCCTCCGTACTGGATGATTTAGCTCCAGTTTCGATGGATGGCTCCTTTCCAACGCTGAGAGTGGGAAAACCAGCTTCAAAACAATCACACACATATTCAAAGCCAGTGTAGCGTTTGGGTTGCATTTTTGGAGGGAATGAAGAAAAATGACTCGCCCAAACATGGCGCTAGGAATTCGTTCCAATTACCGACACAACGACCATCGACGAAAATGTCGCCGGGTTTCGGAAGGAGCGCGTGTCAATTCGGTCTCCATGTTTCTGGTTACTTCTAACAGTAACGAGGCTGATGTTTCTGTTGGGGGAGTGTTGTAGTTTGTTTCTTTTTATGTTCTTTATTGCTATAAAAATTCTCTCAACGTTCCATTCCACCGTTCCAGTGCAATATGTCGTTTGTCAGTTTGAAAAAGTGTATGTGTTGGAGCACAAAAAGAGGAACCCAAACACATGCATGTTTAAAGCGTACAAGTGAGGGTTGACTGTAAATAGTAAGGGTGTGATGCTTATACGTATACGGAAGGAAGATCATTCTTCACCAAATGTGGTCTAGAAACTTTGGGGTGGAATGATACATAGCCTCACACACACACCTTGTTTTATTTCGTTTTTTTTTTATTTTCGTCGGTTCATACATTGTTTCAAATGACAACTCGGTTGTCTCGCCGCCCAGGCTGATTGGTTGGAATAGAAAATGGACGACCCTTTTTCCCGGGGGTTGCGTAGGTGTGCTAAAGGAGCGACACTGTCTAACACATCGGACGTGATAATTTATGAAAAAATTCGTTACACCATATGTAACGAACCTCTGCTTCATTCCGTACAGCAGCAGACCAATTTTCGATTGAATTTTGCTTGCGTTCACACCCAACGCCATGATTGACTTGGCGCGGTTTGAGTGACATTAATGCTTAATGAGAATACTGACATCGTATCAGCTCTGGCTGGTACTATCAGGTGCAAGGATGATGACGATGGTGCTCGCCATTTCAATTTACATCGACATCAACAAAATGGAACGGTGCCCATTACTTGCTGGGCCTGTTTCGACCGTACTCGATAAGCGATTGTAACCAAGCGCAATTAAACTGCCAACCAATTTTTATGCGTGTGCCTTCGAGCTTTCGTTAGCCTTCTGACCCATAAATTCTAGCAAAACGTTTCATAAACATCAGACACTAAAACAGTGCATTGCCAGTGGAGCTCTACGAGGAAGCTTTATCAATACGGTTCACTAGAACTGGGTATTTCTAATGAAGTGAAATATTAATGCTCACGGAAACGAAGGCGAAACCTTAACGCTCCTTCCGAAAGATAGCGCCATAAGGTTGCATTCTCAGACCTGTCGACATGTTAACGTGGTGCAAGCAGGCATTAAACGTCATTGGATTTACTACAAACAATCAAGAGAAGCAGGGGTAAAAAACCAACCCAACCCGTAACATTCATCAGTCCAACGATACAACCGACACTACAAAAAATGGTAGTGTATAACAACAATAAACCCTCGCGCACTGACGGGTTGCGGTGAGTGCGTTCTTTGCCACCCGCGGTGCACTTTAGGCTTGGGTCCTTAATTAGGCAAAAGGTGTTTATAATCGAACCTCACCGACACCGCACCCGTCCGCTGACGCTTGGGTCTGACTTTGGGATTTGGATTTTAATTTACGCTCACGCTGGTCACCTCACCCTTGCAGTCCTGCCGTGATTGTTTTCTTCAGCACAGTTCGTTTTCTTTCGCTGCGTCGTAAAGGCATTATTTCAGCTGGCTCGCCGTGGCAACTCCACCGGAGGCTCACCATCCTGGAGGTGCAATAAAAAATTAATAAGATTACATTTATAACGCGTCGCCAGTCGCGAAGGCCTGCCGCCCGTAGCGGGGAATTATACCGACCTCAAGGTTTTGTCACCTGAAATTGCTGATAAGCCGTACGGATTTTTATGGTTGCTGGGTAGTAAATTTAAATTTAATTAAACATCCAACCACTTCGTAACAGGCTGCGGACAGTCGATGGTTGCCGGTGTCGGATTTTCGTAGCACTTTCGTCATAACAGCGTGTACTTCGTTTCGATTTGGGCAGCATTAGCCACCGAACGATGGCATGCAAACGATACGATCACCACGGATTAGGTTTTATCGAATAATTTATGGCCCTAACAAGAATTAAAATCAAACAGCTCAGTTTCGGGCGGACACCGTAAGCGCATTGAAATTAGTCAAAATGGTGCTTCTTTTTCTGTAAAATAGGCGTTGATTTTTTCTACCTTTATCGACCTAATCAGTTCAGAACGTCTTACGAAGATTTCGGGGTTAAACAAAGAGTAATTATATTGTTCTCACTTTTACACTGTCTTGATTGGAGTAAGGTGTGATTTGACGATAAAAAATTCATGGGGCTGGGTCATGTATGTCTTGTAATCATTGCGATGACCGTGTTTGTTGCTTTCAATTTTTAATTGAGAAATGGTGGAAATTTATTTTGTTTTAATGGACTAAGAAAACAACTTAATTTGATTGGTGTTTGATGGCTTAAAAATTAGTTACTCTGAATTAGAATATTCTGTTTTTGGTTATGATTTTTTGTCTTTAAGCTAATTCAAAATTAAGCTTCACTATTCTGAATTTATAAGAAATCGACCGGCTTAAGCCCATTACTTCCTAGAGTATGGAATTTCTTGAGCAGTAATCGTTTAAATCAAACAAAAATGTCAACATTATTTTGAAAATCTTCAGATGATAATGATGACCCTGTCTTTAGTGCCAATATTCATGTGTCAGTTTTAGTTAATTATTGTTGTGTTTTGTAGTGTCCAAAGTTCGGATGTAATGGTGAAGCATCAACAATGTAAAGTGATGTAATATGATGTGATGCCAATTTATTTTTGTTTCCCTCTTGTTGTATAACCAACATGACTTAAACTAAAATTACAAAGAATGGTATACGAATCATTATGAGATTTGGACTAATATTTTGTACTCTTGTTTCAATTTTAAATATTCGAGACCTCGACGAAGATTCTGCATTTTTTAGTAGGAATTTCCTCCTACCAAAAAATTTTACCTTTGTTAGGATGTAATGAGTTAAACACTTATGGAAATGTAAGAAGATACTACTGCTAATTAAAAGAAAGCTTTAACTTTAATTGTCCTCCGTCTTGCCACATATCTTCACCATTAAATTTGATCTTAACGTATTGTTTAAATAATAATAATTGATTGTTTGCTTTGTTTTGGATTATTTTTACACAAAACGCCAATAGGAACTCAAATTTTATTTTTGCACCGGATTTTATTGGAGTGGATTTTATGGTTGCAGAAATTTTTGAATAAAAATCTATCAAATCCCCCTAATTAGGTGATAACGTTTTCAATACCGAGTAATTTTATTCACTATTTATAATTACAAATTTTAAGAACATTATAATTTGCTGAAACAATGTCGCTTAATATGCACAATTTCATACACTGATGAAAGCTTCGTATAATGAAGTTTGATCACTATTGAATATTAATCGATATTTCATCGATCGAGATTGCTTACGCTTGCACCGTATAGAGAGATAATCAATCGCACACTTTGTTCGAAACCACATTAATACGACACTGGCTTCGGTTACGATATCGTCTGTCCTAGCTTCCTAATACCGACACAACCATCGACACCGAACTAATGCTCGCTTCGATCGGTATCGTTAAACACAATTTTTTATGACTCCCTGGCGGATTCCCGAACCCACCGTAAGGGGGCGACTTTTTCGCGTACGCCAAAAGTTTTGAACCGTGTGGCACACACGAGCAGAAGCCCGAGACGCAAACGCTGCCGCATAACGAACCGGGAGCTTGATTTATAGTCCATGGACACCGGCCATTATCTGGTCCCGGTGTATCTTTGTGCGTTCGGGTAGGTGGCATCGCCTAGTGTACAACACCAACGCAAAACGGTGTCTCCCGCGTCCCGCGCTCTCCGTCGGGTTTCTTTCGCTTTCGCTACCCAAAATCCAGCACGCTCATACATAAAACATACATCGCCGGGTCCGCGTCAGTCGATGGCTCCCTCGACACCCCGGGAGGGCCGGCCGGAAGGGTGCGCGTTTTATCGTGGTTTAATTAATTGAGATTAGTTTACTGTCGCCGAAATGAATCCGATCCACGATAAGCTTCCAAACGATGGTCTACAATGTTCAGCGCCCGAAAGCCATCGCTCGATGCTTCGGCGAGGAACTGAGCGCGGGACGGTCATCCGTTGTCTACGTTGTTTTCGGACCGGGTCCGATTACAATGTTGGACGGTATGCGTAGACATTTCTCTCCGCATACCGTTGCCGTGCGGCTGCGCTGGGTCCGGTGGGAGTCGAAAGCCGGAAAAATTATGCTGATTGAATTGTTGGTCCATAAAATGAGCAGCTGGCTGATCGGATTTTGGAGTTGCAAAACGTGTCTAATAAACAGAATGCTCGTGTGGTGGCGCCGAGAGACTGCATCCTTTTTCCCAGGACGGGGTTGGGGACTTACTGGCCGCGCAGGAGCACGGGATCGTTTAGCAAACTGAACTGCGGTGCGGTGAAGAGATTAGCGTTGCAATCGAGTTGCCGTAGAGGAAAGAATAAGACATTATCCTTCAAATGAAGCCATTTCAGCCCGCTTTATCCTGAGCTGTTTGCGTAGCGTGCTGCCCGGTTGACCGATCGACGAATCGATCGTAAATTAATTCCATTGCAGTAGGCTTATATCTGGGCTTATATGCGGTTTTTTTGCCGATGGCGCGAATCAATGCGGTTATGGTCGGGCACTGCCGAACTACAAAACCACACACGATCGTGCATTAAGAAAAAAAAAGAACAAATATTCGCCAAACCTCAAAAATAACGGATCATAAAAAAAACTAAACGAGAACGAGAAAGGAACTGGAATAAAAAAGAAACCCTGTTTAACCATACACGCTTGACTATGAATCTTTTTATGCAAACGAATCGTACATTGTGGTCTCGTCGATCGTTTGCTCTTTGCTGGCAGCTGCTCGAAGGGGCAATTCGGTGAAGGATTTAGGAGCTGATTGCTTTATGATCGACTCCCGCACGATCGGTTGATTGGTGGAGTTTGATGCAGTGTGATCTTACGACATTAGAAACATTAAGCAGCTCGGCTCATTTCCTGTATTCAGTACGGTACGAGACAAATTAGCAACAGTTTATTGCTTTATATGGGGGGTATTTGGTGCTACCAGAAGCAGATTGGAAAGGTATTTGTTGAATATGCGCTTTAGCGCTTTCGCTTTCGATTTTTTGCATTCATGTTTGATATAGTGTTTTCTTACATTCTTAAAAAATTGTTGAATAACTTTTACAAAAACACAAACCAGCTAATATAATGATAGCTAATGATCGTTATCGTCTTTTATGAAAATCAAATGAAAAAGGCTTCGAACTATGCTATACATCAATCTTCATTCAACCTGAAGACAGCTTAATTAACACCTTTTCTGTGCGGCCAGACTATGAAACGAAGAGACCAAGAACGGAAGATTTCGAACTTTAAATTTGTTCCGAATCCGAATAACCGAGCATCATTCTTGAGAGCCCATGACCCAAGGGCTAGCCGCTCATCAATTACCATGTGGCATCGCCAACAGGAGGACTCTGGCTGTCCGTCTGAGAGCCCTTAAGGTATCGGAGAACACAATACTACGATATTTTGCCACCAAACCAACCAGTCCTCCAATGCTTTATGTGTCTTCTGTGGCGATTCCTCTTCGGGAAACCGATCCGATGACTATTGGATAATCGTTTCCAATAAGCTGTCGATGGAAGTGTGAAAAATCGTAGCCTCTAATCGTTAGTGTCACCGATCATCGGCGGCACAGGGGATGGAACGAACCGTTTTATTCCCCAGCTTCTAGGGGGCCACCTGTGCTAGTGTTGATTTCGATTGAATATTTTGTTACGCCAGTCGAAGCTGCTGCTTTTCTTACTCGCCAGAGACAAAAGCATAAATTATGCAAATTCACCAGTCAGACACTGTCGATCGATCGATCGCTCTTCGCTTGACGCTTGGCTTGAGGGTGGAATTTGTGGTGTTTTGTTTGTCAGGTTTTTTTTTTCTCCATCCGATTGAATGAACAGATTCACCAATTCACCGAAGCTGAAAACCCAAGCGAAAAGCGCTCATTATCTGATTAATTTGTAAATTCATTAATTTTCCATATCTCCCCGTTCCGATCGTAACAGCCTGTGGTCCGTGAGGTGACAGTTCGTCGTAGTCGTTTTCATTTCCCACTGGAAGGTCGAACTATGGCTAAGCCGAACGTATTGGAACGGATTGAGCACTAGCCATCGATGAAAGCTGATACTTCCCTCGGTTCCAGGCAAAAAAGGGGGAAGAAAAATCGTCTTTTGAACGAGTGTTGACAAAGTGTTGATCGAGTAACGATCGAATACATAAGCTCGTCCCGAGCCGTCCCATTCCATTCCCTGCGCTCCGCGTTATTGAGTGGGGGATCGAGTGGATTAAGAAGGGAACCTGTTCGTCATAAATTACGACCCCGTTGTCAACGTGGCTATGCAACGTGTCAGCAGGCAGCATTCGAAAGATGTCTAGTGGTACTGCTGGTTGTCGGTGCAGTAACACCCGCTGCTCTATGGCAAGGGTCTCGAGCTTCTCGGCAACAATCCTGCATAGTTCTTACGACCAACGATCCTTTGGTCCTAAACAATGGGGTCCTGTTGGTGTTGGCCGGTCAGTCCACAAAGCTCAACACATGGTCGTTTGTTGAGCTGCAAAGCGGTGATCGTTTCACTGCTTCACAGTAGGAGGTTCCTTAGACGACACAATTAACCGAGAACCAGTTCTCATTGATCCAGCTGCATTAGCTATTGATGGTGGTGTGGCTGATATATTC
This sequence comes from Anopheles moucheti, assembly GCF_943734755.1. Lineage (NCBI taxonomy): Eukaryota > Metazoa > Arthropoda > Insecta > Diptera > Culicidae > Anopheles > Anopheles moucheti. The sequence continues at coordinate 37,346,479 of NC_069141.1, read as the reverse complement.
AACTCTCGTCAGTCTTATAGCATGGAGAAATATCCCAGTTGATTCTGATAATCAATGTTTAATAGCGGCTATTCTTGTCCTTGCTGACAAGCTTGGTTAATGACATCAAGATGATTTACGATGAAGAATATTTCTCCAAGGTTTTTGCACTGTGAGTAAGTTCCTTAGTGATATTGTTTAAATAAGATTACTGTTAAAAATAATACACATATGTCTACCAAGAGTTAATAGCATACGGATATTTTATTGAATCATTTACTGTTTTACTTTGAAATTAGGTGTCTTAGCTTAAAGAGTGTTGAATTTTTGAAGGAATTGAGTCTATCTTACATAAATGCAGGTTTTCGTCCAAGAATTACAACTTTGAAATTCTAAAATTAGTTTTGTCTTCACTATTACACTAATATCTAGTTAGTATCCTACTCGAACAAGACACATGCATGCGAGAGTCTTCAAATTCACATCGTTGAACAAGTTTCCTTCAGTTATCCTGCAAACAGAAGTTGAACATATTTTTCCGCACTTTATTGCGCTGCTTTCCCCCATTTACCTACTGATTTTACCCCTTTTTTCCGTTGACCATGAAAGGGGAACCTTTTGCCACCGCTCGATGTGCCGATCCATCTCGATTTGTGTGCCCTGGCCGGCGTCATCACGCGGCAATGAGCACAATTAGAGCATTATCGTTATTTATCGCACATAATCACCTTTCGGGGATAGAATTGTCAACGGCAAAAAGTTGCCACCCGTGCTCGAATGCGCACACCCCTGCAAGTGTGTGTGTGTGTGTGTGTGTGCCTTTATACTGTTGCTGTTGTTGTTCGTCTCTTTGTTCGTAGCCCGTCAACGCGTACACGAGCAAATAAATTACAAAAATTCAACACCACCTTCCACGGGCACTCTGTCACGTCAACCGGTTGGTGTTTTGTTGTTGGTTTGTCGGTGTTGTTGTCGCTACTGATGAACTCTACCCGCCCCGACTAGCGTGTTGATTATTCTTGCAGCTTTCTCCCGTGTGCAGCCCTTAGGTCTCCCAAACGCTAAGGGACAAGCGACATGAAATGTGTTGGGGAAATTATGTGAAAAGAATGAAAGAAAAAAACACCCAGCTCACCATTCATACCTTGTCACCACAAATGGTGGTACAGTTGACAAAGTTGTGTGAATGTTATGTCGGTTTTTTTTGTTTCGCACGATTGCCAGGTGATTTAGATTTTAGGCCAGACAGAGCGAACTTGTCCCATTTGGCAGCCCTCCAGCTGGAACGGGGGTATATGAATATTTTCCAACATCATGCGAATCGATCATTAGCAGGTATTCACTCAAAATGCGGGTAACGCTCTTTGCACCGTCTTGAAGTTTGGACCGGATGGGGGTGGGAAGTGGCCAAAGCCTTCCAGAACCCTTTTACAGCAAAGCGTGAATTAAAAGTTTTGTTTTTTCCTCCCCACCGAAGACGTCGCCATCGTATGCAAACCATCTTGGGCCGGGTTCGGTGGTATGGATTCGGACATTACCGAAAAAAGGAAATAAAACACTCTCCTCGTGGGGTCACACTTCCCACACCGGGGACCACCGGCTGTGACGCTTGTTGATTCGGTGTCGATTCGAGGCTACGCAGGTCGACAAGGTTGCAGCACCTTAAGCAGGAGGTCAAATTAAGTCATTTGCAAGACACGACCTGAAACTGGAGCGCAGATCGTCCGTCAGTCTTACTAGAAATAACTGACGGATGGAGTTTCGTCGTGTGCTACCTTTCGGATGTCAAATCCGTCCCAACGACTGGTAGCGCACCATCTAACGCAAAATCGCAATCAGCAGAAGCAATGACTTACAGCGCGTAATACAACACACTACGCGCTTCAAAACAAATACAATACAACAGAGAGGAAACATATCCACCCGAATGCTGTGTTTTTTTTTTGGAGAAGGTCACTCGGTACTACGGTTAACGCACGACACATGGATAAGATTAATCACCGCCGCGAGTGGCGAGGTTTATTCTCATCATAAATAAACATCTACTTAAATCCTTTCTTAGGCGTTCGGGTTTTGTGGGTCCAGGGGCATTATTTGCCGGTGCCCAAGGATCGACTGTCCTGTGCGTGTACGTGCGTGTGTGTTTGCGGGATTGTGGGCAACGGGGTTTTGGAGCCCACGGGCTTCTATGGAACGGTAAAGAATAATGACTATTTTGACGTTTCAATATAGACACACAAATATAAGAATAACGATGCTCATTTGTTACGCTTTGCCACTACCCCCGAGTCGGGCTCGAGTCGGTGGTAGAAGTTCTTCTGTTTGGACGCATAACCGCATTGTTGTTCACAACTTCCCGGGAGGTTTAACGCAGTGAACTACCTTCTTTAAACAGTTGAAGGAGAAATTCGTTAGAATTGATATGGCTTTATCAAAAAACTGCACTAAATGGAATTTATCGATGAGGCTCTACAAATTCATTAACGAAATGTCAGGAAATGTAAGAAAGTTAAAACAAAAGTTGAAAGTGTCCATCACAAGCGTAGTTGCATTGAACAAACTCACCCATGGTCTACTTTTACATCAGCTTATTTTTGTTGTTACGTAGAACGATTATCCAATTAGGTTAGAGTACAGACTTTTTTAGAGTTAATTGATTTGCTAACATTCTGGTTGGTATCTTTCCATGTCACTCAAAGTACTTGTAATTTAATTTATTTTTTTAGGGACAACTTTCCTGTAAAGGACTCAATATTATATAAAATGCAATTTATATTAAAATGGTAATATCATAAAACCATTGTGGTTTTTATCTTATTAATTATCCAAGAAGTATCGATATTGCCAGTACACTTCCATTGAAAAAATTATTGATTCCAAACTCCTCTCTGTGCTATTGCAATGTTGTATAATTGCTCTTCGCTTCCATGTTACTTGGCTCGAAATCTTTAGAACATTTTTGAAACCCAAAAAGAAAGATGCTTTTTAAGTTGTACTCTGTATTCAATGGAAAAACTCTCCCATCCTCGAGTATGACATGTTAAATCGATAATCGTTACATTAGAGACCTAAAGCTTCGATTAGTGCGTTCTGGACTACTCATGGAAGCAAACTTAGTAAGCTATCAGACCCATCAATTAATAATAGGTTATAAAATTACGATCAAAGACAAATTTTATTGAATAATGTACACAACTGAGAGACTCTTGATGTAGTTGTTGTAGTGATGACGAGATTCGATTTGTATTCTTTGTGAAGTGTTTCAAAGTCAAGTCTTTGAGTTTCAAGTCTTATAAATTTATTGTTGGGCCATATTTTAACGACGCTTGAATTAAATGGTCCTAAAATATCTCAAAAATATTGACAGACATATCTGTTGTTTTTTTAAATTGAAAATTGCTTTTAATTTTCCTTAAAATATTCGGCAATGTATTTATAACGTAATTAATAATTTTATACACAATTTTTACTCATAAGAGTGTTGTAGTTTTAGGCCGAAATAAATCAAAATTATTATCAGCAACAACGATTATTACGACGAATTCTCTAGGGTGATCTAACGCATGATATCATCGACACAATTGATCGCGTACGATCGTTCCGGTATTTCCATGGGGACAAATGCATCGACAGCGACAGTAGTAGCGGGTGTATAATCGTATTATCCTGCATTTTTGGGACGTTTTCAATTAATTATTGTTTGGAATGTTAATTTTCCATTCCACCTCCACAATGAAGGTAACCGACCGATACGGAACCGATCGTTCGGCTATGAAAAAGTGAAGAAGTTACACTGTGAGTTTTGTTCTTTTTATCCACTTTTCGTGGATGATGCTCGAATCTCCCGGGGATTTCGATACGAGAAGAAGCGTAGAAGCGACGAGCGCCTTACTGGACGGTAAGGGTGGGCTGCAAATGCAAAGTGGAAGGTACGGACCGCGGGTCGAGAATGACCATTTGTAGCATTATTTTTATGGGCAGCAACAAACACCTTGGTGTGCGCAGCAGGACCAGACCAATGGACGCATGCTGTGGTCCTAGTGTCCGGCCGGGACACAGAGGGATAAATATTGTCACCTCGGTTTGACACCCGTCGGGAAGGTGCGGATAGAAGATGCAGCAACAGCAACCTTTCGTTTCCGTAGGTGTGAATATGCCCGGGGAGGGCCCGGTCGCGTCTGCCGGCCTGTCTAGACGGGAAGAGTTGAGAGGCCCCTGGCCGAAACCAACGTGCGATGACGGTGACAGTGAAATCGAGCTCAATAAACAAATATGAAAAGTTGCATGAACGAGCAGAAAAAATGTACTCAAATTTATCACGCTTGTTCGAACCATTCACAGCGAACCGGAGATTAAACCGGAGAAGCTCACTGAGGTGGGCTTCCACAGTTCTTTGCCTCCGCGCAGACAGCACGACAACGAAGGTTCCGTGCCAACAAGTGTTGAAAGACAAACGTGGCCACCCACAGCCCCTTTGCAGCGTGAAGCGTAGAGCGACGAGTGCGAAGCGTCGCTAGGACCACCGAAGCGGGGCTCTGAACGGATTCGATTTGGTCTCACACTTTTAAAGAGTGTTTTGAAAAATTAGCTAAAATTAGAGGTCAAAATTATGGGTTTCCATTTTTTCCACCAATTTCAGCGCTAGGACTGAAACTTTATTTCTTTCCTCGCGTTCTTCCTTTTTATGCCTGTTTTTTCGATAGAACAACCCGGCCGAACCATTCGGGATTCGGTTCATCGGCGATGACTGACAGGCAGGCGTGTATCAGCACCAATCAGGGTGTTCCTGGAATGGGTCGAATTCCGGTACTGAAACCATCACTCAAAACTCCTCAAATGTTTGCCCGAGGGCGTTTTGGGGATAGACGGGACGAAGCGGTCGAACTCGCCGAGCCACAGGGCAAAAAGTGTTGCGCCGAAAACAGTGATTAGTAGTCGTTTCGTTTTGACGACTTTTCGAAGTGTTAGAAAAGTGTCGGGGATGGGCCCCGATCGAACACTTTCCCTTCGGGCGTCCACATCATCGCCCCGGGTTACTTTATTATCATCAATTTCCGCTGCCGGGGCTTGTTGCGTGGTTTCAAGGAACGCAGTTAAGACATTTCCATCATTAGCGGGATAATAATATAATCTTAGCCACGCTGCAAACGCAATCTGCTGGCTCCGGTGTCTATGATTCGGTTCTCTATCACCCCGGGTAAGAGAGTTCGTACTGTGCGTTTTGTTGGTGGTCACCAAGGTCGCATTTGACGCACGGCGTCAAATTCATCTTTTCACACTTCGACTGTAGACGAAGGCTTAGCTGTTCATCATCTGTTAAAGGCGCCAGGGCAGTATTGTTCGATAATATTAGAATCAAAGTGGGTGGCTTGAGTTTTAGCATCGTGAATGGTTATGCAATAGAAATTTAAAATAACAAAAGGAAAATATTTTTATTTAATGTTTGGAAATTAGTTTATAGTAAAATATATTTAAAGGTGGATATTGTGCGTATCAAATAACAGTGTATGGCTACAATATATAGCTTTTTCAACCTGTTATTGCAATTTTTGTGATTAACTTGAAAAATTCCACATTCTTCAAGAAATGTTGAACTATTTTTATGTCGATTTATTTTTTTTTTACAACCAGTACAACCGAGGCAAATTGCAAGGAGGAAATACCTTGTAAAATTGTACACCACTCGACACTACGGCTAAGGCCGTAATAATGGAAATATAAATAAATAAAAATAAATAAACTTTAAAAAAAAATTATATAATTTACAATATTTTGATAAATGATAACTGTTAATAGTCACAGTAATCGTAGAAGTCCGACATAATTTACAGCATTGGAGTCCATGCCAGAGATTCGTCGGAGTCGATTCTGTGTTTTAAGGCAATGGTGGGCAAAAATAAAATTGTTAATTTAAAAAATTATAGCACATATCTCCTAAATATTCAAAACGCTAGTTAATCGTCATACATGATTTGCCATCTCTTATATTTTTATTTACAAGATGCATCAGAAAGCAGATAAACCTTTACTGATTTTAAATTATTTCCGCATTCAATCTAAAATAATTGCAGTAAATATGATAAATAATTTATGTTTGCATAATTGAACAACATTTAGGAACGCTAAGAATTTACCGAAATACCAGGTTTAGGAATCCCCTGGGCGGGAAAGGATACGGGTGTGACTCTTTTATCGTTGCATTCATGAAAACAAGATAAAGATATGAGAACATGTGTCCAGCGAATGCCTTATCCTTTAAGCATTATGTTGCCAACATTGGATAACTTCAAAACATTCCAAAAACATCGTAATGCGTCATTAACTCCCAGCGAAGGTAACCGGATCCATTGTAAGTCGATTTACACACCTCATGATAACTACGGTTACAAACTATGCCTTCGGTTCGAGTTTACAAAGTCGTCCATCATTCATACTACTCTCATGCTCATGTTGCATACCGCGGCGGAATAACTTCATCAACGCAACTTACCAATTCATTATGAAGCGCCCCTCAATAGTTTCTGTGGCAGCTATTTGGAAGTTTTAAACAACAAACGAAAGAAAAAAAAAAAACGCCGTAGCATAACATTCCTTCCACTCCGCGGTCGATTCAAACGGGAAAGGGAAAGAACAAAACAGAAAGCGAATAAACGTCCTTCGAAGACGCACTAGCCGTCCCAACGCCTGCTCCCAACCGTTTTACGAGCGTTGGGCGCATGTGGGAACATACTTCTTTTTTGTTGCACGCGCACACGCTCGACCAACACCTTGAAGCGCATCCTCGAGCACCGCATTCGCATACCTTAAGGTCGTAATTAATTTACAATGCACCTATCACACTATCATCAACCGCGGAAAACCGCGCTACGGCTCGATTGCACGATGATGATCCCGATGCACCGTGCACCGTGCCCGATCGTTACGATGGTGCGATTATCGTACGCATATATTCGTTCGTTTAATGCGTGTTTTCGGTTTTTATGGCGAGCGGATATTATTAGTGCGCGAGTAAAAGTTCCCATTTTTTTTTGTGTGATAGTTGAGGTCGTTTGGTCGGTGTTTTTCTTCCCTTGTGGTGCGTTGGTGCGGTAGACCCGGGTGCTCAGTTTAACATAGTTCGAAGTTGTAAAAATTTGTTCCATTTCAATTTTTACACACTGCTCCAAAATGTCGCTCCACTTTCTTTGTTGGCGAGAAGGAAGGGGATTTGGTACGGGAACGTTCCGACAACGATCGTTATCGAGGACCTTAATAAATGTAAATGCGACCAACGGAAGGTTACTCTGCATAAGGTGGTGGGGAATTATTATAATGTTCGATGTTTTTTTGTCCTCCTTTGCTCGTTGCCATGGTTTGTGAAGCCTCTTGTTTTACCACGAGCATGGGTAGGCACGATGAAGCATGTATGCAGTATCTCTTTTTTACGCCTCACATTCGAATAATCCATTTTTGTGCTGGCGTTTGGCTACACAACCGTTTACAATTCGTCACCGGACAGGTGAGTTTTGGTAAAGCATCCGGTAGATGCGAATGGCTCTGGACTCAATTTTTTGGCACAAGGATTTTCCTTACAAATTAACTAATCTTTCAATTTCGCTCGGGTGTAAATTTGCATTTTATTTATTTAAAGTACAATGTATTACAATTAATAAAATAATCTAATAATATCGAATCGAATAAATAATATCGAATAATTAAAGAAATAGAGTAATTAAAAAAGTTTATTCAAACATCTAAGTATTATTCAAGAAGCAAGTGAAAACTAGGGGCAAGAAAAAGTCTTATCTTCTTTGTTCTTTATTCTTTACCCCTTTGTTGTTCTTTACTCCTTCCTTTATTTTTGCTGGCGCAGCAAATAGGTGGCTAAACGATGATGGCATTTAATTAATATATTATTTATTATAACTAATTTATGATTTCTGCACCACGCACCGGTGCGATGCAAACGAGATGCTGTTTTGCATGTGCTCGTTCAGCTGCACCAGCCCGGATCGGATCGCTAACAACGTGAAGCCGGCCACGCCGGCAGAAGATAGCGTGCATCGTGTACGTTTTGTGTCCGGTGTGGTTTTGTTGGATAAAAATTTATGTTTTCGTTTCAAAACGGACGTTGCGTTCTGGACTGGAGGTGCATGGAACGCAACCGATGAGATGAGTCTTTTGTTGAGAATGCTGGTGAGGATAGTAGGGGATGTTATTATTTACACCTCGTCGATGCTTTCGTCGCAATCGCCCTTTTCAGCATAAGCGAGCCTGAGTAGCGTATAAACGTGTATAGAAATAAAATCACCGGAAAGATCGGGATTTTCACGATGACGACAGCAACCCTATCGGCTTTGGTGGCTTTTGAGTTGGTTTTTAATTTTCCGCACCATAAGCATTAGCCGTCCGACCGTTTTTCGCTTCGACAACCAGAAAGATCATTACTTTGTAACGACAGATGGTTTCAATTTTCCCAGACCCGTAATGGGTGGGCCAGGATTGGATCGCTTTTCACGGTCCAGTGTCGTCGGAATTAACTCGTCATTAGAGAATGGCTACTGGACGCCGTTGCCGATGGTTCGGGGCCGTTTTGATTGAATCGTTTCCATCGCACAACCCCACCCAGGCCCGGTCGGGCGTACGGTTTCAATTCTTCATCACAGATAGCGCGCTCGCACTCATGGATAGATTTTTAATGTGTATGGTGATTGTATGGTGGTGCAGCTGTTGGCTTGGTCATGTTTCGAAAAGTATTGATCCTGTAACCAGCGGCAGGTTTGTGCCTCGCGGAAGGTGCAAAGCTGAAAAATAGCAGCAAATTATCCAATTTGATGCTGTTTATCGATAGGGGACCGGCAGTAAGATCTCGCCCTTAAACGATAGGACGCAATTGATCACTGCCTCATAATGGGTTTTTGTTTGCCACGCGAAATCAAACGGTGCGATCGAGTCCCGCTATTCTTTTGCTTCTCTTCAGCTGTGTTGGTGGAGGTAAAAGTGGTGGCAAGAGTAATAAAACGGGAGGGAAACCCCAGTTGGAAATCAATGATTATGTTTAATCATAATCATTTGGGGGTAAATTGAAAACCGGGCCCGCTGCACGGATGCAGCAAAATGTTCGCCGAATGAATGTAATATCCGTTTATCCGTCGATAAAGCACAGTTGCAACGTTTGGTCGGAACAGATAATTAGCCGGATATTGCAATGTGCTAAATCGAGGGAGAAAAAGGAACACGTTCGCCGAATGTGAGAGAATGCGTAATGGAGCACGAAACTGGAGTAGTTATCGGAATGGTGGATGAGAAATCGTAAGGTGTTGTCCAAAGTATGTACATGAGTAGTTTAGATTGTGATGCTTTTATATCTGAGTAATTCTTTAAACATTTTCTAGAACTTGGGGCAAGTTAAGTACCTGGAGGTTATTTTAGATGACAAATTGATGTTCCCCGCTCACATAGACTGGGTCATCAGCAAAGTGGCTAAGAAGTGTGGAGTGATAAGTAGACTGGCGAACGATCTCGATTTTTTTGGGAAAGTTCACCTCTACAAATCATTAATTTCACCACACTTCGATTTCTGCTCGTCCATTCTCTTTCTTGGGTGGGAACAAGGGGCAAATTATTAGGCTTCAACGATTGCAGAATCGTATTATGAGGTTGATTTTGGGTTGTGGTCGACGTACATCGTCTTCTGTAATGCCAAATATCCTGCAATGGATGTCAGTAGAGCAGCAGATTGTGTACCAGACAATGACTATTATTATGTCGGCTTCTGAACGGCCTTTTGCCCGGCTATCTGGGAGATAGAATAGTGAGGGGATCTGACGTACATAGGTACTGCACACGCAGGGCAGATGACGCCAGAGTTCCGAACTTACTATCTCATAGTGTCAGAAATTCTTTGTTATTGAAAGGAATTCAAAGGTACAACAGGTTGCCCAATGAACTAAGGAATGCGAGTAGTTTACAGGAATTCAAGCGTAGGTGTGCTGTGTATGTTAAACAAACTGTGTAATGTGATATATGTGAAGATGTCCCATGTCACTCTGTAATGTGTAATGTGAGATTATTAATTATTTGAAAAAAAAATGTATGAGTCAACACAGTTTGAGACATGCGCGCGTTAAAGTGGACATTTGATGGACATTCAGGGGTTCCGTCGTTTTTTTGTTGTGCAGTCTGGCAAGGTCGACTCTCAGAACGTTCTCCTTTCCCGGAAGGTAGGTCTCTAACACGCTATTGGTGTCTGTAGACCTGGCCATATGCATGGAACAGTCCCGAAAGCTGGTAAACCACTATCCAATCAATGGTACTAGGCATACCTCTTTAACGGACAACGGGGAATTGTATATGGGAGTTTAATTGTTGGAAGTGTATAGAATTCTACGCGAGCCTTGGAAAGTTCCTTGATGCCACCACTTATCGACTAGTTTAATATAGAGAACTCTAATATTATCGACAGGATTATTAGAGTTTAAATATCTTAAAGATAATTTCGTGTCTCTCAAACCTGTGTTGGGGTATGAGGTGGGACTTATCATCATCAACTCGCTGTTGGGCATTGAGATATTTGAAACGACCAAATAGTGTGACTTTTCCACCTTATATCAACTTGTGTGGTAACTCTTTCCTGTTTTCATACATGTCCAACGTGCTAGTAAGTTATGTCGCCTGCTTGCAAAGAGAAATCAATTGACACCAGCAAAAACACATTTACACACACACACGTTCAGCCGGCTGAACATAGGAAGAAACACACCGCAACACGCGGTATAATGGCGCTCGCTTAGTTGCTTATGCATACGAATAATTGAAAATTACCAAGCCAATTTACGTCGGCAATGGGCTCTTGTTTCGAATCCTCTCCCTCCAGCGGGGCCCCAGTAATCCTATCCCTATGGTACCGTATTTTCCTTCGTCATTGCAACACTTTCCTCTGTGGCGCGACTGGCTGCAGGGCTATTAGGTAGCGAAGAGCCACGTTGAAGTGATCGCGACGGAAGATCGCATCCATCATGAATCGGAAGTGTGAGGCTCAGTTAAAAACGATGCTCTTGACGAAGGGCAGAGTAAGAACAGATAAAGATCGGCTCACTTTTCGCTACCATATCCGGCTCGATGCACATCCATCCAGCCGTCCCATTCACAGGGGCTGCTTGATGGATTGAACAACCTGCGAACGAACCAGAGCACCTCGCGCACCATCGAAGTAGAGATCACAGCCGATGCACATTTTGCCAAATCATTGTGGTCTCTTAGTGAAATTTGAAGCGATCGTTTCTTCCGCACACCAAAAGCAAACAACAAGTGCGAATCGCGAAACAGCTTTGTGGCGGCACGTTTGTGCAACACTGTTTGTTTCGTTGGTCGTTGGGTTTTTGTGTTGTCAGTTCTGCCCCCCCGCCAAAGGGCTAATTTTGTTGCGCCGGTCGAAACCACCAAAAGCACGAAGGGACGTTCGGAAGGGACAGTAAAAGGGTGCCAAAGCCATTATGCAACCAGCGGTGGCACGATACGTTTTTCGGAAGTCGAAGCGAAAATTAAAGAAAATTTGTTACCAAGCTTATCCATTCACCGAGGCCTCTCGGCGAGGATCGGAACGGGTGGAAACGAAATTGAAATTAGCATAATTAGCTTCCTGTCCGGCGTTCGGTGTCATTTGTTCGTATTAGAAACGCCGAAAACAGTGCGCATGCAGGTATTTTCGCCTGTCTTTCGCGTTCGCGTTTTTTGGTGCAGCTCAGTGCAGCGGCTGCATTCTCACCCGGGCACCCTTGGCACCTTAAAACCAAGAGTTCAAAGCGCTCAGCTAAAGTTAGCAAACGAACGAAGCGTGTGGCTTCTGCAGAGCAAAATGTTAGCTTAAGTGGAGGGCGGTGAGCTTTTGTGTTTTTATTCTCGACCCGAAATTAAACTCTGTTGGGGTCATGGCAACGGGGTCAACATTAAATTAATAGCCCGGTCTCGACGGTAGTTAGGGCTGACAAATGAGTGAACAGAGGCGGATAGAAAACAAGGAAAGAATCGACCATTGCGGTGCGTTAGATTTTACTTTGAAAATTCTTAAGACTGTGACGTTGCGAATGGAATGATTTTCTATGTTTTTCTTATTCCCTCTCTCTCTGTCTCTCCCTTACGAATCGGTTGGAAACGGCATTCAAGTTCAATGTACGAGAAAATTTTCTCGACAGAAACAAAATACACACAATAACACCGACTGTTATTTCCTGCTTATGCTTAGGAGCCAACAACAAACAAAAAACATCCAACCACTGCCATCGAAGCGGCACATGAAAAATGTCAGCTGGTCGATGATTCGTGAGCATTAGCGGATGTCATCCGGCCATTTCGGACGTACGGTTTGTACGGTTGTTTGGCGCTGGGCGATCGTTTGAGCGCGCTTTGAAAATTAATAACTTCCATGGGACAGCGCGGGCTCATGATTAAAATATGAGCTGCCATATAAATCATTGGACAGCTAGACACCCTCGGGTGCGGTTTTTCGTTGAGACCACGAAACTTCGGTGATTGGCTGAAGAGAAGAGAACCGAAAAAACTGAGCAAGCTTCAGATTAACGGGTTGTTGATTTGAAATTCAACGTCTTGCTGAATTAGATTTTTTGGATAAGTATTTCTTATGCCAAATAGAAAAACCTGGGACTTTACTGTTTTGAGATCACAAACACAACATCCCATTTTATTGGAAGTTTTCGGAAGGAAGGAAGAGAAAACTCCCAATTTCCATCCCCTTGATGATCGCGAACTGTCAGCGTGTCAACGCAGATTTGGACGAGAATGGGCCGACTCCATTTGCCGAGCTCACATACAATGAACTTGTTAAGATGTTTTACGAGCGCTGTGCCGAAATGCATCACCTTCTGCATTCGTAATGACCCGCGTAGAATGATAATCAAATGCTAAAGCACAGAAAGCTCTCATAACTGTTGATCGCCGCAGCCCGCGAAGCGCTGAATCCACAAGATGGAGTCAGCCACAATGTCATCGCGATACGGTCGTTGCGATTGTTGCCCGTTGGCTGAGTTCACAGCGTGTAGCTGGGAGGCTTATCATAGGGCAGAAGCAGTGTCAGTCAGTGAAGCTGGACGTTGGTAGCTACTTGTGTTGGGCTTAATTTAGTGTTTGTCAGTTGTGATTCCTTCCCATGTGCGCCGGTCCAGCTGGTCGGTTTTTAATTGGAAGTCTTCGCCGCCGTCGTGGTTGGGTGGTGATTTGGTCAGCTTGTGATGAGATGAAATTGACTTACAAATTAGTAGCACCTCCAGTAGTACGCTCCCAGCACTGGCCGGGTGCTGTCAAGACCCAATCAGAAGACGGCAAGTGTCCGCGGTACGCCAGGGGAGTGGAACGCGTTTTTTCGGTGGAATTATTTAACTCGCTCCCAACCCATCCAATTGCTCACGTCGCTTAACTCGGTGCGCATTGGGACGGTGTTGGCTTTGTTTTGCAACCGGCCGTTGTTGTTGATGGTTGATGGCAACCGTTGCTGATGAGTGTCGCCCACTAATTATCGTGTTAATTGATTGTTTCAATTGAATCGTACTCGCAGCTGGGAAAATGGTGCGGTGTTTATGGCGGAACCATGAAGCTCGGATAGTTTTTCGCTGCTTTCACGTGCTGGATGGATGTGCAAATGTTGTCACATTAACGGCTGGACGATTTTAATGCGACAGGTAAAAAAAAGACACTCAAAAAGGAGTTCGAACGATTTGTTGACAATACGACAAAGTGGACGACAAATAAAGGTGCATTGAACGCGTTAAAGAAGCTTTTTTGTGTTGCTACGCTCACGGCAATCTTAATGTTGATTTAAAGAAAAATTTAAATAGATAACAAAAATAAAACAATCAATCTGCATTACACCAAAACCGGGGAAGGCAAAGCAAATCAGGTCACAATGCATTCCGCACATAATTATCATCATCATTACGAGTAATCACTCGTCAAGCGACGAACCCCCGGCACGACAATCACTCAAAGCGTTCTGTGTTTTTTCCCCCACGGATGGGAAAATGGAAGGTGTTGCTACCAAGACGATTCCACCCATAATAAGTGCAATGCAAGTAATGCAGTTTTGCAACAAGCAGCAGCAGCAAAAAAATAAAAAAAAGTCGAACCCCTACACTCACACAACCTCAACAACAATCATCAGGCGGGAGCTAAGGTGATAATTTTTATTCGATTAGCAGTGCCGCACGTAGGCAGTGCACTTCGCCTGTGTGCCGTCACGTTTGCTTCACACAAACCCGACGGAAATTGGGTGAAAAAGAGCATGGCAAATGAAGAACCACGGTGTCTGCTGGAGAGAATTTTTTGCGCTTTCTTTCAAATCCCCATTCCATTAATTTACACCTTTCTTCTGTCATCCGGTTGAGTTTGCTTTATCAAAACAGTTGCCGGTTGGTCTAATCAAATGCAGGCGTTAGAGCTCTAGCACGCATGCAGCAATGATAATGGGTTAGTGCGCATAGCGTGAAGCAGCGGACACCAGCATTTCCTATAGGAATATCCCTAGAAGTTGATGATTGCGTTAAAATTTAATTATTAACCCTTAAAACATACTTCATACTTTCTAGTTAAACATATTATGATTTTGGAAGGTTCTGGAGTAGAATAGCCTAAATGTATGCAAAATAAAATTTAACTTCAATGTTAAAACAAAGTAAGAATTCATAGAATTGGATCACTGATTCTTAATAAATAGCAAAGTAAAAACTGTTTAAGATCGTCACAAATCGATACTGGAAATTCAAGACATTGAAGAATCTTAGTGAAAAACATTAAAAATACAAACACTTGAATATTGTGTGTGCATTGAAGAGTTACAGCAATATGGTCACCATGCACATTGTGTGGTGCAGACTAACACCACTACAGCAACCCCAGCTCGGGCCACATTAATTTAGCCCATTTCCTTCACCAATAGTTCCACTGCAATCTTCCAGCACCGTCGTGTTGCCCAGCAAGCTCACCACTACGGTGTAAGGGCTTCCTTAATTTTCCTTCATCGACGTACAGCTCGTCTATCATAACGGGCGGAACACTCGTCTAGAGGGAGCGAGGGAAACCGTGCTCATGTGTGTGTGTATCTGTGTACACATCCACCAACGGCCACCATGTGAAACCGGGTGTTGGTGAAAATTAACACTGCAAATCATTATCGCGATCGGAAAGCTGTGAACAAGCGGCAAAACATGCTTCTGCTTGGGCCTGCACCAGAGCACGGAGGTGTTTTTTGCATTTTTTGTTGTTGTTTTTCTTTTTCTCCCAACTCTTCGCTTCCACTTCCACACTTCAATATCAATCCAATTTTTTTTCTCTCTCTATCTCTCTCTCTCGCCTTTTTTAGTCCCCCACTCCAGGTGTTGGTAGAATATGGTACTATGGCAGGGTGGACGTATTTGGGGTGGTTTGGGGCTAGAAGGGGTTGCACGAGTGAGAAAAAGTATAACTACCGCATTGAGGCATGCGTGGCCAGCGACTACAATAACCGTTGTGAGGGCACATTGCAAGTAAGTTCTAAAAACAGACTGTTGCGTGTGTGCAACGGCCACCTCGGTGTTTCCTGTCCAGTGCCACTGCATCACTTGCACCCGTGAGCGAATGATAATGATGATGATGATGATGACGACGATGCACACGGCAATGCGTCAGTGAGTCGGTGTTGCAATGATACGGGCGGTTTTGAACGTTACCAACACACCACCCTTCGGGGAGGTGGGAATTATTTCGCGATCACTAGTTCCGCACCTTCTAATCTGCGGTACACCCTCAAGGGCGAAACCTTTTCGCTTTGACACCTTTAACGGAAGGCGATCCTTGGCGACCGGAGCCGATGGGGCTGAGTTGAAAGAAGTAATTATTTTGATTAAGTTCTTCGCAAATGAAACGAATGCGCAGAGAGAAGGGAGATGAAGGCAAACAACAACAGCGGCAGAACACTTTGATTGATGACATAACTCTTCAGGCACTTGACACGGCCTAGGGGTTACAGGCGATGCTGGTGAAAATGTGTCAATTGCTAGATAATTGATGCGCATAATGAAGTCCTGGAGATTCGCTATTTTTTTTGCTGGAAAATTTCCAAGAAAATTAACGATACATAATGAAGATGAAGCACTTTGGCTAGCATCGTTTTTTTTTGTAATATAAGTTGTTTTGGAACGTACGTAAATTCAAGGTACGTAAATTTAATATGGACGTAAATTTAATATGCGAGAATGTTAAAATTACATTGCAAATCTTAAAACTTGGACATAAATAAATCATACGTTTTCATTAAATCGTAAATTAGTTTGAGATATATTCAAGATAAAGCCATTATCGTTACGATGAATTTTCAAAGGAATAAACAACATTCGATGATATAGGTTCCGAAAGATGAATGATGGTAAAACCACGAAACATTATGTATAGACATCGCCAAAAGGCGGTCAGCCCGAGCCCGTTTACCCCGCCAAGGTCCGGCCGGGTTGATTAAGCTAATGTGATAATTTTTCGTTTGCCCATCTAATTTATCACCACGCACGTGGACGGCCGGACAGTCTGTCGTTGCTTTAATTTTATGCATCCATTCCCGGGCCTTGGTCCCTTCCGATCGAACGCCCCGACTGTCCCGGGAACCCTTGAGGAGGAGCTTTGCTTCATTAGGAATATTTTTATCACTTGTCCAATAAATAATAAAAGTTTTACCGCTCGCGTTCCCTGCCCGACAACAGCAGAAACAACTCACCAAGACCCACCAAAAGCCGACTCACGCACACACACAAATACAGAAGAACAATGATCAATTATTCAGCGGGCAGGTGACATTGATTATGCTCGCAACAGTCGCAAAAGCAGCATAATAACAACGGGGCCACGGCAGCCGCAGCGCGGGGAATCGAGATCGGCCCTCGGTGACACGATGACGCTGGTCGCTTAATTAAGTGACACCCGGCTGTGAGTTTGTGGTCTTCTTTTATGCTGTTTTCAACGTCGTCTGATCTTATTTCATGCGATGCGATCCACCCTACCGATGCGATGGATGACAACTTTTGCGCAACACCGGCCACCGGCGCAGGATGAAAAGGCCTCGCGACAGCCTGTCAGTCATTTGTCTAGTTACGCGTCAAAAACCGCACCGGCAGCGCATCGTGAGACGCTGAGTTGGCCTGCCGCGGTCTGTCACCGTTGACACTCCCGGGAACAGGCTGTCAGTGGGTCGTGGAAAATGTCGGGAAAACAAGGGGCAGTATGGCGCAGGACGTGTCGTGTGGGATGCGGACGGCGGGCGATGATTGTTTTTATTGTTTGGTGGTGTTTGGATATTACCAGCAAGCGAGATGTGTATGTGGAAAAATCACATTTGACACGTTGAACAATAAGTTTAATTGATCCCATTCTATAGGACCAATGTCTTTAGACGCGGAAACATTGTATGAAATGTATCAGCGCGGTGGAGGTTGTTATTTATATTGATTCTACAAAAGAGCGCATATTAATTAGTCCAATGGTGGTTATATTAAACGTCACATATTAGACAAACTATTCAAAGGTATTAGGTTTCAGCATATAAAGTTCATTCATTAGAACATCAGTAGATTGTATTACAGTTTGATTATGTAATGTTACCATCTAGCTCTCGCTAGCAACTCACAAAACAAAGTCCGAGTGCACTTTGCATTCATCTACTAAACAAGATATCTAAATCATTATTCGCTGAAACTCTCGGCCGCAAACAGAAGTTGACAAATCTGGACAAATTTTATGGTGTCATGCTATCTAATGCGTTACCCAGTCACTAACGCACAGCACGATGCTATCACGCAATATAAATGTTTCGTTCTTTTATATTTCCTACCATGGCAGGACCGGCCACCATTGCCCGTATGGCAGGAAATTACATTCAACTGAATTCGTTCCGGGTTTTGGGTATGGTCTCGCCGCTAGACCGGCCTACGACTTGTGGTCAGTCCGGTTGACATTGCGATAAGCAACCGAACAGGGATCTGGCGAGTTGGGCGAGGCGCAAAATTTATGACCAATGTACGATAATTTCGTCCAATAATCATAACCCAGCTAATCTATGTAGTAAAATCTTTATCGCTCAATACGGTCCCTGCTTTGCTGGCGGTGGCAATAAGGACTACAGTGTTCGGTGTGATTAGTACAGGAAGCAAAAGTAGCAAAACATGACGATTGTTGTGTTTCGTCGAGCGGGAAGCGGGAAAATCAGTACGGAATAGTTTAAGGGTGTCGTGGTGGCTGATGGGTGGCTAGGAACACCCCTTTCTACGTTGATGCAGTGGATTGGTGTCACCACACCCACCGATTCCGGGTGAGGATATAAATTTAATTGAATAAAATTTCCCCACCGAGAGCTGACGTGCAATTGTTCGCTGAAGATGGTTGAGCGCTGGAATGGATTTTAGGACAGTGAGTTCTACGCTGATATCTCAATCTGACAACGACCCTCACATTCTGACTCTTTAGTGATTGTTTACGTCCAAAGAGAATGTGTTGTATGTCTAGTCGATATGTTAGAATAGAAAAATAATTACAGTTATAGTATAATGTTTAATAAAACAGATACTAAAAGATGGAGTTTTTTGAAGAAAAATACTAATTTATCAGTAAATATCAAAACCTAAATTAATATTTTTGTTATTAAAGACACGAGAATGAGAACTTTGTCATTTGTGTCATCTATTAATCATAGAATTATTTGCTCAATAACTGCGAATGAAATTGAAGAGGAATGATCGAAAGAAGAAGCTACATTCAAGATTTAGAAAAAGACTATTAGACACCCTACAATGTACATCTGACCCTAATGTGAGGTGTCAGCGGCGAATCAAACAGTAGGCGGAGTAGGTGGTCGCCTAGGGCCTCGCCGTGTTGGAGGCCCCAAAAAAATTGTGCCGATTGTGCGATTTTTGGAAATTTAACAGCAGAGTTAATTTATAGCACAAAATTTAATTAAAAAGATCAAAAATGATCAAATATATCTTCCTTGGTTATATAACACATTTGTTTCTATGTAATAAATTCAATGCAGAGAAAAATATCGACTTTGTGCCTTAAAAGTATAAACGAAATTGCACCAGGACCAAGAACGCTAATTTTCCCGTTAGTCGAGAAAAATTTCTTCGAAAACTACCAGTTTCCGAACGTATGATACCAGGAGAGCATGCACGGAAGAGAAAGCTCCTAGTACAGCAATTTTGGTCGAAAACCGCAGCAAGGTATGCAATATTTAAACACTAACTTTCCCGTTGGTCGAGTAAAATTTCTTCGAAAAGTACCAGTTTTTGAATGTATAATACCAGGCGAGCATGTACGGAAGAGGTAGCTTCTGGTACTGCGCCGTAAGGTATGCAATGTTTATTCACCAACTTTGCAACCAACTTACAATGCGCCGTAAGGTATGCAATGTTTATACACTAACTTTGCAACCAACTTGCAATGCAAGTTGGGTGCATGCAAGAAACTTGCATGTACCAGCCGAGCAGGATGGCGCGCAACATGGCGCCCAACTTCGTACTTGCATGCAACAAACTTGCATGCAAACTTGCATGCAACAAACTTGCATGCAAACTTGCATGCAAACTTGCATGCAAACTTGCATGCAAGTTCTTGTATGCAATATTGCATACAAGAAATTGCATGCAAGTTCTTGTATGCAATATTGCATGCAAGTTTGCATACAATATTGCATACAAGAACTTGCATGCAAGTTTGCATGCAAGAAATTGCATGCCTGAACTTGCATGCAATATTGCATGCAAGTTTGCATGCAAGTTTGTTGCATGCAAGTACGAAGTTGGGCGCCATCTTGCTCGGCTGGTACATGCAAGTTTCTTGCATGCACCCAACTTGCATTGCAAGTTGGTTGCAAAGTTAGTGTATAAACATTGCATACCTTACGGCGCATTGTAAGTTGGTTGCAAAGTTGGTGTATAAACATTGCATACCTTACGGCGCAGTACCAGGAGCTACCTCTTCCGTGCATGCTCGCCTGGTATTATACATTCAAAAACTGGTACTTTTCGAAGAAATTTTTCTCGACCAACAGGAAAGTTAGTGTTTAAACATTGCATACCTTGCTGCAGTTTTCGACCAAAATTGCTGTACTAGGTGCTACCTCTTCCGTGGATGCTCTCCTGGTATCGGAAATCTGAAAATAGCTAGTTTGTATTGAATTTCGTACCAGACGACGGGAAGTTTAAGCAAGATGAAGGATGCTTTCCGTTTCATCCACCTTCCTTACACTAGCGATCGCTCTCACGGGTTTGATAGTATGCAATGCAATAGTGATGGGCGAAATTTATGGGCCACACTGCAGGTGTCACCTCTTGAAAAACATGTTTTTTTGGTATCTGAAAACAATTGTGTTGTTCATCGCCTAAAACATCAACATGAGCGAAACATCTTCTAAGAAATTTCTGTGATTGTTACCGTAAAGTAAACCGATTTAAAACTGTACCTTGGGCCAAAAATCGTAGAAGGCGTTGGACTAATCAGGAATCGTAAATCTACGTAAATCGTAGAAATAACGTAAATCGTGGCGTTATGGTTCTCCTTAGCGCATACAAACGCTTATATATAGAGACTAGCTTACTAGGCCCGGTTATAGGGCTAAGCAACAGAACTCTGAGATGTACGCAAGGGAGCTTTCTTTCCGAGACTTTGCTGGTGTTGTTAAATCATGTTTTAAGTACACCTGCCTAGCACCGATAATTCCGTACAAAATTATAGGCAACCCTTTAAAAATTCCGCCCTGGGCCTCCAAGGGGATTGATCCTCCACTGTGAGGTGTAGATTTTTAAGCTTCATCAAAGGCATGAAAATTTGTCGTTACAAAAGATGATTTGATTTAAGAGAATGTTGAAAGAGTCTTTGCAAATATTTTTCGTTGGAAAAGGGAATATAAAGGAATCATAAAAATCATGCATTTAGTAAAGAATCGATGCAGAAAATAAAATTATCTTAAGATAATTATGTAAGACTGTTTTTACCACACAAAGCTAGACGAGATTCACTCGTCTGAAAAGATAGTATCGATCGGTTGTTGTCAAATTCATAACGCTGTAGTAGCCAGATCGCCAGAAGCGATGTAAACGGTCAAAACGTAACGGTTGCCCGTTTGTCTGCGGCGATATTCCATCTTTCCATTCCCGGTTGCCAGTTTCAGTACAGAAGCCGACCAAAGCAACCCCTTCCAACACATACGTCTGTCGTGTGCGTAAACAGAAGATCGTGCATCGTGGATAGCCTTTGCGCATCAGTTGCCCCACCGTTGGGCGATGCAATGTGTCGATTAAAAACACGGGCAACTTATTTTGTCGTGTTGTTTTTGCGCTCTTCCCTCCTTTTCGGACGAGCAAGAAACGAAAAACGCGGCGCATCCGCCACTATCGGTACCATCGAGCAAAGGGCTCACAAATTAGCAATTATGAATTATGTTGCTTATCTACAATTATCACGCTTTAGCAAAAGGCTAAGAAGGAATACAGAGGAAGGTGCAACATCATGTACATGGAATGTTGCCTCTTCGTGTAGTCGGGACAGAGGGGCATCAATAGGGGAACGCCACTAGGTAAAAGTTGTGAAACAAGAAGAAGACTCCTGTTTTTCCTCGGCAAAAATGTCTCGCAACATGTCGCAACTCGCTTTGCGGGTGGCCACTCGAACTCGGGCATATTTTGCTCTACTACCTTGCGTGCGCTGAACCGAGGTGAATGTTGGCTGAAGATATTCAATTTTTTCGAAATTCCATTGCCTCTGGGAGTTCTGCTTTCGGGGGATCGTGCCGTTACTTTGCATGTCGAATAGACTGTTGACAGGCATGCTCGCAGCAAAAGTCGGATGAGAGTGTTGGAATTCCAATGGAGGAGTTGGCATGAGGATGAACTTGCTATAAAAACTACTTCCTTTCCAAGGGTTAATAGTTTCGATCGCAAAGCTTTATTGACAGAACTCTTAAACGGGGCCACTAACTAACACAGTAGCCCGTATATCAATGCTATATTGAGGTTATCGGACAGTGATAAGTGTTGGGGTACATTTGCTAACCCACCCTACGAACTGCTCATTTGACAGGATAAGTGTTGTTGCTTAAACAACGTCTTAAACACCATCGAACACGCGGTGGATTGTGGAACCGTCTGCAGACAACCTGCCACGCCATGGGTGGCAGGATCTCACCACGTCCCGGAATGGAGTTCCATCCCAGAATCAGCCACACTAACCACATGTTTTCTTCATCTGCTTCTCTCTGCTCTCGTCCACAGGCGCATGTTTCCGACGGTGCGCGTTTCCTTCTCCGGTCCACTGCGCCAAGTTACGCCAGCCGATCGGTATGTCGTGCTGTTGGATGTGGTCCCGGTTGACAACCGGCGCTACCGTTACGCGTACCACCGATCGGCGTGGCTGGTGGCGGGCAAGGCAGATCCACCACCGCCCGCGCGGCTCTACGCCCACCCGGACACCCCGGTCGGGGCCGATGCCCTGCGGAAACAGGTTATATCGTTCGAAAAAGTGAAACTAACCAACAATGAAATGGACAAGAATGGTCAGGTAAGTCAGATCATCGCTTTCCGCCGAGCTGGGCTGGGAAGAAAACGCTGGCTGGTTGGCAGGGGGTTAGCCGCGGAAAAGGGGGTTCTCTCCGTCATGCGCACGCGTAATTTGATACGATCTTATAAATCACGACGAAACACTAGGCTGCTGGAGCCCACCGTAGAACATGGGGGTCCCCTTGGCAAAACCTGCAACCTCCCTCCGAACCTAGGCGTACGGCAAACGGGCGAGGTTTCGGAAACGAGGAAAAAAGTTGATTAATTTGAAATCATTAGCCAGTCGACAGGCAAAACATAACCTTCAGAATTCCATCGAACCGATGGCGCTGGGTTTCGGGAAAGGTAGAACGCGACGTAGGGCCCAAGTCCCAACGGTGCTGGTGACGGCTTACCCCAACAACAACCCTTGGACGAGGGGTGAACGAAAACAAATTATTTACACGATTTTTGTCTGTCAAATTATTTCAAACTGACTTAATTCTCCTCTTTAGCATTGAGATACGCTGACACTGACGCTCCTGATGGAGACGACGATTAGGTTGGGACGTGCCAGAACCCGCTTCTTGTGTTTCAGTCCCTTTTCGTAACGAGGGAGTAACAAGTTACTGGCTTCCCTTTTACTTGCAGACCCCAAAATCAACAGTTGCTTTCAGTACGATGAGTTGCTGAGCTCTCGATATCGCGTTCGGGGGCAAACCAAAGGTTGATCTACATCCACCGAATGCGGTACCATCGGTATTTGCTCCATTGCTGGGTTCCCAGTTTCCCTCTTTAATCGAGTTAGTGAAAAATTGTCTCACTAGACTCCGGATCGGATGATTCTGAGAAAACAAATAAAAATCATTTTTTCTCGGAACGATCATGAACGCAAGAATTCCCAGCGGATGTTCCAGCTAACTGCCGGGTTTGATAGAAGAAATGTGTGGCGACAGTGTTTTGAAGGTCATGGCGCCTTGAAGGGCCCCCGGAACCGATACGACTGTGTTCATCCGTTCTTTGTTTTGACAGATGACAAGTGCATCGTGACACGATTCATTAATTATGAAATGCACCGGCGCTCACTGTCGACCCGTCTTGGACGGGAACTGGTATGGAATCGTTACGTTCGTTTCCAGCGGCAAAGGCAGATTGGTTGAAGTGGGCGGGATGTAATGTTTGATGCGTTTTCCCTTAGCATTTTCTCGGTTGTACGCTGTACTTTCACTGTGGTTTTCAATGGAAAATGCAACGATCCACCAGCTGAGGCGCTCGGAATCTCTTAGAAGAAATGAAAGAAACATACAAAATGTCATTTATAATCAACCTAATTAGGAGCGGGAAGCATCACTCGTCATATGCCGTATTATTTATTGATGCTGTGGGCTCTGATTGAGGATGAAAAATGATGAAACGGTTACAATATGAACTTATAAATACGACACGATGATGATAAAGAATTCATGCATTACTTTTACTCATTTTTGATAGTTTATGCGGAATTTTGGAACGTTTTAAAAAGTTAAATTTGTTAATTTGCCTGTTTTATCCCGATATTACTTTCGCAAGCAATCAAGCAATTCTTGCTCCTTTGTCTTTATCTATTACATATCTTTTGCCGATCGTTTCCCAACTTTACTTCATTCGAAGGCCTTACTACGAATAAATAAAAAAAATGAAGTGTCAGTTTTGAAAGAGAAGGATTCCTGTGGTTCCAATCATAAATAAAAGGAAAGACTCTTTTGTATGCTGTAATATAGTGAGGACTATAGTGGTTCCAGAACGACATACACGGAGGTCATGGTCCTATTAGATGGCATGCATCATGGCAGTGACTCCTTTATTTTATTTCGACTCATTATATTCCTAAATATCATTTTATGTCTTTTGCTTGGAACATGGAGATTGATAGAGACAGAGTCATTGCCACTGAGACGTATGTGAGCAATGTAACTAAAAATATTTTGTACAGTTAGATATCTTTCTGTCGCAACAAGTTTCTTATAACAAAGAATTTTAAGAAAAAAATATCTTTTTTAATTTGCAACAGAGCCATTTTTTTAAATAAATCAAACAATCACTCAATGCTATTTGATGAGCAATATGGCCTGGACGTAGTATTCGAATAAAACAACTGATATTTTATATGTTTATCCATTCCAGCGCATATTTATTTGCTTATTATAAAGAGATAAAAAATGTATTTCGTGTTGGAACCAGATTTATTGGTCAATTATACTATTTTCCAATTTAGAGTTCAACCGATCGTCTCGCGCAACACCGGTTATAACGGTTTTTGTTTGTCCTCTCAAAAATGCTTGTATGTAAAATAGGTTCGGCTGTTGATAATTTGCAGTAGCACGGCAAAAAAGACCCACCGCACAACAAGGTGTTATTATTTATTGAAAGTAGTCACCCATAAAATGTATAGAATTTCTCGCACGCTTATTTATTCGCTGAAATATTCACGCATCGTTGGCGAGCGACTCGGTCCCAATCTTCCAACCCGTGAACCCGAATGAATGTATGCATAGGCTAAATAAACGGCTCTGAAAAGACCACACCAGAAAAAGGCGAGAAGCGTAAATGGTGATTTGATGAAACCGATATCGATCTTTTCGTCGACTGGAGAAAGGCCAACATCACATCGTATCGGAACTGTTAAACGTTGTGTTCGGAGTTGCTGGGGGAGATGATGGCAATGAATGTAGTGAGGTGGAGATGAAGGCGGGAAGGAGAAAATAAATATCAATAATAAAGATATAAATATCTAAGACATCGATACAGTGTGCGAGGTATCATCGTTCATGTTTCGAATTTATGACACTCTCCTCGGCTTGCCGCTTCGCCACAGTCCTGCCCCCATCAGCGACATTTGAATCGAACTCGAAACGATCCCCTTGGGTGAATCGAATACACTTTGCAGACAAACTTAGATGCCAAACCGGTGGAAGCATCACATCGGTGGTGTGTGTGCATGTGTGCTGCTACATGCGTCTAGATTACGTTAGCTGGACGGTCCGATTAAAAAAGAATTACGTTTGCCCGGAACAAATGTGAGGATATAAGCGAGCTAATCTAAAACAATCTTTCTCCCTCGGGATGGTATCATCTATGATTTGTCCACGGTTGTAGTTGTGAGCAATATGTTCCAGAGAAAATCAGTGTGTGGTGCTTGTAAAACAGTTATCTAATAAAGGTTTTACATTTTAATAAAACCTTGTTTATTTTTTTTAATGCACTCTTTAATTCATTTACTCATAAAATTTACAAAACCTCAGAAATAGAGCAAAATGAACTTTATGTTTTTACAACTTTCTTTTTATCCTTTATTTTTTTACTAAAAGTCCCTAACACCTGTAAGCTAAATGCCTCTATAGCTAATTTGTTTTGTACGGTCCATCTTCAAGTAATCATTTTCATGTGAGGTTTGTTCTGCCATGTCTATTTTTCCTTCATTTTCCTCTTCATAATGTATGCTAGCAGAAGTTTCGCTCAAAAAGGGGAAGGTGAAGAATACTCTACATTGTATTGCTGCCCCGAAGCAATAGCAAACATTACACAGGGGGAGGATCTCTTCTTCCTGTGGTTAATTCAAATGGCTCGAGGGTGATTGATTCTATAGGCGTAATAGTTCCAGATGTAGCACTAAGCATAGAACTGTCGGAGACAGACAAACAAGCAAACAAACAAACATTCGAACAAGCTGGTGTAACAGATCACCAGTGAAACCAGCAGGCGCTAGGACAGCATCTACCTATACAAACACTGCTCCGCCCTATCTTCTGTTCTGTGTGCATGTTTTACGAACCCTCGAGGGTGGTTTCACGCCTAATCGTCGATTAAACGCGATAGAACGAGTGAACGAACCATCCCTATCGGAGGATGGAATACTCCTGTTGGTACATGGAATAAAATGGCCATTACATAGTGGTTTGAAAATTACGGAAGCAGTAGTTGACTTTGGGGAATTGTTTTGCAAATAGAGGGTTACAGAAAATAGTGAGCAAATGGAAATTATTTAAATCCACACATGAATCGTTTTGCAAAATTTAAAAATATTTTGGAAGTATAAATATAAAAGTGTAAAAATCACCGTATCTTGCAATGAATGTCTCGATAAAATAATGTATTTTCTTCGAATGTATATGAACATTTTTATTATCATTCCTCCCTACAGATTGTCCTCAACTCAATGCACCGCTACCAACCCCGAATACACCTGGCAAGGCTGGGACCGGGCCAAAACATACCTATTACACCAAAGGAGCTGTCCGATGTCGATCACAAGACGTACGTCTTTCCGGAGACGATCTTCACGGCGGTTACGGCTTACCAAAATCAGCTAATAACGAAACTAAAAATTGACTCCAATCCGTTCGCGAAGGGGTTTCGCGATTCATCCCGCCTGACTGATTTTGATCGGTAAGTTTATGGAAATTGGTTCATGTTTTTGTACCTCTTGCAATTCAATCCACTTTGGCGGCGGTTTTTTGTGAACCGCTTCAGCGTCGACCATCCGGGAATCGTACCGGGAGGGGGAGGGGGTTGTCAAACGGAAGATATTTAACTCGCGTGGGCTAATTCCGTCCAGAAAAGGAAATTGTGTAAGTTAGCATTAACGGGAACGTGAAGCTTGTTCAAATTTAATGCTTTGCGCCATCGCAACCCATAATTTTCCTATCGATGCGCATAATTTTTCTAGCTGTTTTACGGTTCGACATATGCGCACCGGCAAGGCAGCGCCCATACCGACAAAGGGTACGAGCTATATATATAACTGCACTGGCGTATAAATCCCCGCCAGTACACGGTGATCGGCAAAAATCAATCGATTCGCTAGGCCTAGCAGCTTCGCTTCACTTGTCGCTAATTGGCCCAACACGGAACGTACAACTCAACGCATTTCAGCAGTAACATGCACTTAACATAGACGCAAACATTGGGTAAAAATCGTTACATTTCAAGTGTTGTTGTTCGGAGCTTCGTTTAGACATGATAAAAATTAATTTCATGCATCCGTTTGATCTTCGAAAAAAGCAAACAATCGACCGTTCCAGATGCCGATGAGAGACGCGCGCGCGCGTCTGGCCATTAGGTGCAATGTTGCTCATTAAGTGGAACAGGTTCATAAATAAAGCAGTGCCGCCAAAGAAGTACATCATAAAACCCGAGGAAAATGAAACGAGCTGATGTGGGGAAACAACGAAAAAAAAACATAACCTCAAACAAATCATCAAGTCCCAATGCCGCCGTTAATCATTATCATCCATCAGATTGCGGACAGCGTTGGTGCTTGGAAACCGTTTTTCTACCACTGATGGATGCACCTCCCACTTTTCTATGTTTCACCCACATTTCACCAACTACCGGGTCCACGTTTGGAGCTTGAGTGTTGGCAAAGCGTGATGAGATGTGCGTGATTTTGCAGTCATGAATTCGATTTTGAGCAAATCAGAAAAAAGAATAGCGAGGCAAATCGTACTTGAAGATCATGTGATCTTTACAATTGCAAAGTATGGTGACATAAGAAACAAGAACATTGGAGCAGTATGACGGCAGGTTTAATAAAGGATCAAAAGAACGTATGATTGAATATAAAGAAAACGATCGACGAGCTGAAAGATAATTTTAGCAACAATAAATCTAAATTCAAAGCGTGTAAAAATGAATCATTTTGCAAGCGCGTGTGGTACTTTTCAATATTATCGCATTGTTTCCGTACGGATTGCATAACATTCTTGTACAGGACATCATCGCAAGACATTGTATTATCGATTTTCGGTTTATATTTTTGGTTGTTTAATACGATTCATGTTTGAAACACTTTAATAAAACAGTTGCTTTTAATATTCCCTCTTTGTTTTCTTGTTTCTTCAAATCCAAGGTCATAATTTAATAACTTTTTTTAATTTAATAATTTTTTAACTTCAATTATTTTCAATTGGATTTTCAGTTATTTTTTTTGTTTTCATTTATTTCAATCTGTTATTTTATTACTTTTTAAAATCCAATTTTCATAATGGAAATATTGAAATATTCTTTTGAACAGTTTATTAAGAAGTTGTAGAGCATCAGAGCTTCAAACGAGATTGTTTTTATTTCTTTTCAAGTAAGGAATAATAAGTCAGTAATATACGAACTTCACTATTGAGGGGAGCTGTACATTTTAAGCAATGCAAACAAGTTCATCTTAATAGCTGAGAGCTCGTGAATTTCGCACTGAGACGGCCCGGTGTTTGGTAGTGACGCCGGTCCTCTACGACAGGACCGAAGAAAATCCCATTCGGATCGTTCTGGTAGGGATGACCTAATAGATCGTTACGCAAAATAGAAGAAGATTATTTTTTGTTTTAGTCAAAAATACAAATACGGACTTTACTTTTTTCTTTAAAACGTTCTAGTAACATTCGTTTTTGAAGTTCTTTTATAGGCTTTTATAGGTTAAATATAAAAATGGTGCAATCTAGTTATAGCAATTTTTTTTATTTCGTTTAACAACCAAATGTGGAAAATGCACACTTGAAGCATAAACTGAAATTTTGAATTTAATTTCGTATAAAAAGCATACAAAAACTGCTAATAGGTGCCGTGAACAAAATTTCCTGTCAATTGGTTCAAAATTTCAGAAAAATTCTTGGTATCGTTTTCCTAAATGCCATTTTGTGCAAAATTTGTCGCCAAGCACACAAGAAAATTATGCCAGATTTTCCACAAACGAAAAATTTGCGACGATACGAATAAAGGTGCTTTTAAATATGCTTTACTTAAAATTAATATCTGTTAATTAAATGCTTAAGTCAATCATTAGATAGCAAATCATCACCATCAAATAGCGGTTTGTACGCCGAATAATCCATTGCTTCTCAAAATGTTCTTTTATATTGAACTGATTTGTTTAAACCATTTTTATGATTATATATGCACCAGTGGAAAATGCTTTAACCGCTCAAATATCCATTCATCTTTTCCTGACAACACTGGGCGAGTCCAGACGGCCTTTCTTCGGTCGAGGTGATGCTCTTTTCGCTCCATCCTTCCTAAGCTGCTGATTTGTTGCACTAATGGAACATTCAATCCACGGCGCGGTTAAACATGGTCAGAAACGACAGCCGACTGGAAAAGAACAGCACCGCAACATTCCTCTACGTTCGCTAAGTTTGCGAGCGCTGGTACTGCTGCTGCTGCTGCTGTTTCTGCCGCCCTAGCCGTTGCTCTGTAATTAGGCCCGAAAAGCCGCCAACAACGCGGAATCACTTCTTATCCCGCTTTTCTCCACTTTTGTGGATCCTCTTTACCTTTTTTTTTTTGCACGAAGTCAGTTTCGGCTGGTTGAATTTTCATGTTTTCGCGGCTATACCCCCCCCCCTTGGACCTTGCTACAATAACCATAAATATAGCCCCGAACTGAACCTAACCGACACATCCGATCAACTTCAATCGGCGGGACGAACGAACGCATTTTCCCTCACGGTATCTTCACCCTGACGCTGAGCTGGCCACACGACGAACGACGATGGTTTATTCAATTTTCCAGCCAACACGGCAACACGTGGTGCAAGTTTGTTGTGCGAAGCGTTCAAATTTCGTAAGCCAATTCGATGCGAGTTTTCCGGTGCCTCTCTACCAACTCGGTCTATTTTCCCGCTCAATCGATTACTCTGTGATTTTTTTCCGCTCACTAACCAGACGTACCAAAGTGTCTTCTCTGGTGGAGCAAGAAGAAAAGCGAGTATCGTCGATTCTTCACAAGAGGCTCGAAAAGAAAAGCGAACATTGATTAATGGAGGAAGGTTCGCATTAAAGCAAACCGTCTTTTGCCCATACCGACCGACATCCGGTTGTATGCTTTCTGCAATAAAACTCACCATACCCACAAAGAGTCACGGGTGTATGTGGTGGATGTCGACTCTTTGAGCGTTAAAACAATTATTTTGCAATGAACAGTTTCACCCGTTATCGAATCGTCCCGGGGTGAGAAATTCCAATCAAGTGTCGTTGAGTTTGAGCTAGCCAGCCCAGTGCCTTTGCCATGCAGTCTTTGTCGCAATCGATCGACGAAACCGACACCGATCTGCCGGGCGGATCAGGAAAATGAAGGAAAATGCCGACACTAATGCCGCTGGAGCATAATTTATTGGACCAATTAGTGTTATTGATTGCTTTCTGATTGTTTTCCATTTTTCCGTTGGTTTGTGTTCCTTTCTTCGTTTTTTTGCTGTTTTGTGTTTTTGTTTGCTCTTGCACCCACTGGTTTTGTAGGAGGTGGAAACTTTTCGATGCCAAAGTGAGAGAATGCGAGTGTAAGACATTTTTTTTCTTTTCTCTAGTTCTTCGTTTCTTAAGGGAATGTATTTTGGTGGGCTTTGAAATGGAAGAAACCAATGAAAAAGCATTACCAGAAGAGAGAATTGAAGTCTTCAGATTATATACACATTAGTAAAATCATGTCTGAAGTTATTTTAAGTAAGAGTTCATTTAACAAAACGGCCATTCGTTGTTTTTCAACCCTCAATTAAAATTATAGACGAAAGCATTGACTGATGAGCTACCTTGAAATTAACCATTTTTATATATTCTAAAATTATATCCACTGTGACAGAACAGAATAAGCTGTTTAGTAAGATTTCAAAACAGAATCATTATTACGACACCACACTCCGTTCCACGTTTGGCGGCAGTTTTTCGTGTGTCGGCAAACATCAAAACGAAGTGTCCTTCCCGAACCCGAACCCAGCACCGCATACATAACGGACGGTGGAACAATTTTCTCAAATTTGCATACCCCAGCATTGATTTACCCACGAGACAGTTCGTCTTCTTCAGAGCGGGGGTTCGGCTTGTGCAACAAATGAGCAATCAGCGGACCGCACTGTGAACTTCCGAGGATGCACTTGACAGATCACTGGTCCAACAGTACCAGCCAGACCCGACCGAGGCAGGCGTGTGGATGCAACACTAAATCAGCTCAAAGAATCCGCGCGTGAAGTGTTAATTTGAAGAAAAATGGCCCCAGAAGCAGGTTTAGCCAAGGTCCGCTTTGCACCGGGCACCCAATTTCCCAGTGCGGTTCTGCAGGCGATACATTCGGAAATGTGCTGCAGGTAGCGAACCGAGGCGTAATTAACGCGTAATTTGAATAAATTGTGAACAGAGAGGCTACGGCTAAAAACAACGGATGTAAAACACGTTCTGGGCTCGTGTGGGGAAACGTCCAGCAGGAGGAGGAAAATATTGCACATGAGAACCCGAAATCGACAAGTTTGCATGCGGCCACGGATCGATTGATTGCCCGGGTGCCCGTTGCACCCGGCTACACCATATTTATCCCATGCACACCTTACATTGTCGATTCGCGCGTTGTTGATGATGCGTTTTGCTACACCTTTACGCCACCGGGACTCCCCGTGTTTCGAATTATGAACCGGGGAAGGGAATATGACGCAAGGGAGTATCGAAACTGCAAGAAGAAGAACAACAAAAAAACAACTTGATCGGTTCGGTCATCTTGCACTTCTGGCACGTTGGGCACGATAGCGGGATTTGTAGCACCACCTTTTCGATGTTTTCAACGATCCGCGTTTGCAGTTTTTGTATTCCTGCACTTCCGTTGCAACGGCACAAATTATGCACCACGCAACAGTTCTTCGGTACAGGATGGTACAGGCAGGCATCCAAAAGGGGTGGATAAAAACTAAAGCACAAGTTTGCGGCGTTCGTGGGGTGGTACAATGAAATATGGGAGTGTGGTTGATTTTTTTTCGTTCAAAAGGTTTTAATTCAGCTCTGCTTCAAGTCATAATTCAGGTTAAAAAATTAACATCAACATGAACAACCATTAAACTTTCACTTGATGATGACGTTAGAACGAACTTGATGCGTTGTTGCTCCTACCGGTGAAAGGTACAATGATGTAATTGAGTTTGAATTGCATGTGCTACTGCGAGGATAGCGATAACGAATGCGATGGCAGAACAGTGGAACTGAGCAATACTCTTCACGAAGTTAGTTACTAAAAGTGTGAGCTTATAATGTTCAAGAAGAGCTAAACTTATTTTTTGTTTCTTTTAAAAAATAAATTTTGACCACCGGTGATCGTGACTCAAGCCCACTGTCAATGCAATTTTCGCCGCCAAAGAAAGCCCTCCTTTTTCGCACCTTAATTTCATTAAATTTTCACCTCTTTTCACACAAACGCATCGCCGCCATATCATATGTGTTGCGGGACACGCCGCAATTGAGTCCACTCGCAGTCCATCCTTTCCAGCATTCGGTGCATTGTTTTGGCATAAATGCACTCGAAAAACCACTTCAAAAGTCACCTCACCCCGAGTGCTCTCTTACCCATCCCATCGGTTTGGTCGCTGCAACCAATCTCCCCAACCGACCCGAAATAATACGCGAACGTGGTGAAGTTCATCCTTTCCAAATGTGATGATTACAGGGCGGCATGCAGCTATCAGGCTTCGGGTTTGGGGCCCGAGTACTTAAATGGTTGTTAAAAGTGGTGCGTAATTATTCTGACACTTTAGGGCCGCGTTCGGCTGTCTTCGCAGGTTTTTTTTTTGTTTCGGACGCTGGCCGAACCGTGCCCAAGGAACGAAGATCCGAACACGAGAGAAAAACAATACCCAAGGTGCTGGTGTAATGCAGTACGGCAGCAGCAAACGGTCGGCAGGACGCACCGGAGATGAGTGATGAAAAAAGACAAAACAACGAAAAAAAAAACATAAATTATTATGTTGTCCATGCACCATCATACATCATCAGCGCGCCACACCGAGTGGTAATGATTGATAAAAATGCATGCGAGTCTCGCGTTACGTGCGTCCGTGCGACCATCCACCGAAACTGGTAACCCGAAACCCCCCCCCCCCCGCGAAATGCTGATGAATGCTCATTTTCAGCAGCTTCTGCAATGGGCAGCCTCGGACGGGCATCATGGGCGGGTGACCGTGCGAAGTGTGTGGGTAATTTATACGAAATTGATGAATTTTAATGCAGAACTCGTTTCGAAAAACTGGTACGCACCACGAACGCATTTGCACGGTAGAACACGCGAGCAAGGATGGGTGGAAAAGTGAATGCAATTCGCAAGGCCCGGGAATGGCCGCAAAAGGATCTTACCCGATAATTTACTCACAGCCCAAAATGATCGCCGAATCGTTCGCCGCATGCATCGGCGTCGGGAAATTGTGAAGATCTTTGGAAAGGTATCGACGTGGCTGTTCCAGCCAGACGTAGTGGCGCGTCATCTTGGTTGGGAAATGCCAGCTCCAGTGCAGAATAAATTCAGATGAGGGCAGTGCGAGGTTTATATAATAAAAAACCTTAAAATGATTTTTGGCAGTTATTTTACAAATTTTCAAACTAATTCTATAAACTCAGGATTGTATAAATTCCATTCTCGACAAAGATATTACGGATAGTATATTCCAGCATTGACCACATTAGCGAAACTCAATATTCTAAGCATGTAAATACGGCAAAGAATTTCAAATTTTATGAAAATTGCAAATTTTGTCCATCCTGGGCAGCAAGCGTACAGTCACAATTTGCACGACGTTGCCACTGGCCATCTCAAACCATCGTTAAGTGTTGATGATAATGATGAAGATTGGTTAGGTGTGAAGTTGTCTGCAGCACGCAACTTCACACGAAACGAAAGAGATTGGAAGCTTAACTAACATTCCAAAACCAAGCATGATTCCTTTTTTTTTTCGGTGGATCAATCTGAAAACTGAAATAATGAGCACGTGCAGATGCCTTCCAAGCAACACTTCTGCTCTACTTGCATCTCATGCTTAAAGATCGGTTTAGCTTTTTTTGTTTCCATCTCCGGGATCATTAGCTACGCACTGAGGTAAAACAGGGGACTTCGTTCGCTACGAGACAATCCGGCGACGAACAGCTTTTCAGGATGCAACACACCCCAAAGGCTACCGCTGGCCCTAAACTCGTTTTTTGCAATATCCTTCCCCGGTGGTAGTGAGCGAAAGATGCACTCACGAAATGCAACGAATCGATGCCCACGGCGTGGACGATCTTTCAGGAAGGGATCCCCATTCCGAGAAGATTTTTGCGCGCTTCTCTCCATTTGTCTTGCCCTTGCGGACACGAAGCGAAGCCCTACGGTCAGCGCCACAATTGTTGGCCTGTTGGAAAGGAGCTGAAAAGTACAATTTCATCAAAGGGCCTACAGCGCCGCCCTGTAATTTACGCCGCAACGGGATTGCCGCTGTGTCGGTGTGCCGATTCCGTCTACCATTGCCGAAAGGGTGTCTCCAAGGTTCTCCCTTCCTGTAATGTCCGACTTGTCGGAACTGCATCCTGTTTGCCGGATGGGGTTTGTTAAACCGTTCAGAGAAAGCGTTTGACTGTTTTTCTCCATTTTATTAGTACGAATTTAGCATTAAGTCTTCAGGGATTCTTTTTTTTTCTCTTTCCTCGCAACAGTACCTTAATCGCTACCATTTTATTGCACGTAATCGTTCGAGTTCAATGATTAACAGCTCACCTCATTACCATTCGATAATTGCTTTCATCACTCAAGCTAACCGAAACGTTTTACCTCTCTTAATTTCCCACCAACAGGGACCCGATGGATGCCCTACTTTACGAGCAGCATATGCGATCGCCGTTGCGCATGTTTCCCGATCCGCTGATGGCACAGTTCGCATCCGGACCGGGTCCTGAGCTGATGTCGGATGCCTCTTCGGCAGCCCTGCTGGAGAAAGCGCGCCAGCATCTGCAGATGTGGGGTCGCTCACCGTACAGCGAACTGTTGCTTCCCCAGATGTACCAACGGCCGCAGAGTCTGGGCGCACTCAACCTCGGTGTTTGGCAGAACTCGGCCAGTTGGCCTGCTAGCCCACAGCTACCTCCCGGCTTCTTACCGAACGCCGCTGCAGCGGCGGCAGCAGTTGCAGCAGCAGCTTCCGCCGGTAGCTCCCGTCATACTTCGCCACCGCCGCCACCACAACCCTCAACTACAATGGGACCTTCCACGTCCATCATGTCCCCAACGACACCACTAACCCCAACGAGTTCTTCCGGATCGCCGTCGCCAGATCCTCGGGCCAAACACTTTTCACGGTTTGCACCATACCAAATACCACAGCCGCATCCTCATCAATCTCAGCTGCAATCGTCACATCTTCCACTTCCTATTTCACCTTCACCGGGTCCAGCTAGATCTCCGAGCAGTCCTTCGAACTGATTTTGCAACGGGCATGGCTGCGGCTTGTCTATGAAAGTCACCACGGTCTGATTAGTCATGAGATGAATGATTTCGTTCCGAATTCATCAGTATTAACACGAAAAATGCGAGTTGTACGTGCATTATGCTTTAGCAAAAAGAATTTCCCCTGTCGGAAGCCACAGACTCTCCGGACGTAAACTATTTAATTTATTTAGCAGTTATGATGTTCAGGTTCATTTCGCGTTTTTTTCTGTTACTTATTCAAATATTAGCAAGATACGCATGGAGACTATAAATTGAATGTAAGCAGTAAAGGAAGTAGTGTAACTGTGCTACCACATGCAGGAATTGATGCATAGAAATTCAGTTGTAAATGATATTGAGAAGAAAACGCTGCTCTCTACACCTAATTGATATGTGACCGTGACGATGAGTACAGTCAGACAGACAGAAAGCAATTCATCGAATAATTACCAAAATTGTTATACCAAGTAAAACATACTATTAAATAAAGGAGTTCTTTTCAGTTCCATGTAAACAACATTTCTACTTCTTTTGAACAAAATTCAAGATGACTCAACATTCCTCGTGGAGACTAACTTCCACTGTAACACTTTAGCATTTCAGATATCTTGCAGAGGACTTTAAGATCTTGTAAAGATAAAATTCTTTCTTAATCCTTACAAATTCCTACAATGGTAAACGGCTAATGGAACGAACATTCCTGCCCTGAAAAGCACAGCCAACCAGCATGATCGTATCGAAGCATCTCAATTTATTTCAGCTGTTTAATCCGCGCAGTATGTATGACCTAAGAATTCCACATGGAAACACGATGTCCACACGACTTGTTTGAAGCACTCGCTTGTAATCGATCGAGCAGATCTCGGAGCTACTGTGCGATGTTTTTTTCTTTTCTTTTCGACTTTTCCTCTTCTTCATATCTTAGGATGTAGCAGCTCAAAAATTCCATTATTTGCATGGTGTGGTGTGAGTGGCCAAATTGAAGAATCGATCGAATTGGGCACCAACCGAATGATAAATGATGCACCGTCGTTCTGCACCACGAATGCAGTGACACAGTGCATGACGTGCGATTGCAAATGCGCAGCTGAAACATGATACTTTTACACCCGAACATTACCGAAAATGGCTTTATAGCCAATGGATTACGCTTCTTCCCGTACCACTGCACCAGAAGCTAAGAAGCGTATAATGCGAATGTGCGTTGAAAACGTGTCACATTTTTGTTTTTTTTTTCGGGGCAAACTTTAACCCAATCTGCTGGAACCGGGCTCGGAACGTGAATGGTCGCTCGCTTGCGATCAACACTGATCGTGCACGGGTGGATCATGAGTAGGAGTGGTGTGTTGCGAAGCGATCTCCAACCGGAACAAAACCGAACTCGTGATGATTGATGACAAACAATTAATCAACAGAGCGAACCAACTATGCACGTCAGACGCATGAGCCGTTTCGCTGGAACCGTTTTTGTTTGGGACAATCTTAAATCAGAAGATTTGAGCGCGAAAAAAAACACACCCCGCTTCTTGACACGGGAAAGTCAAGGAATCATCGTTATCCGTGTGCTTTTGTGTAGGAATTGGTGGCTCTTTTCACCAAAGCAAAGCGAATAAACCTGTAACAGTGAATAGATGCGATTTAAAATGTGAGCGGTTTTGTGTGCCGATGGTTTTGTTGTCATCTTTTTCGTGCCATTCGATGACAGGGAGCTGATAATTTCATCAAACTATAACCCACGCCGATTTCATCTTCGAGCACCATTCGAGTGAACGTTGTCCGTGGAAGTGGAAGATGGTGGATGGATAAGTTTGGTCTATATGTTGAGTGAAATCGGATGAATGATTGCTTGGAGTGACAATTGAATCATTGTTAAGCATAGAAGGTAAAAAAATTCACGCTGGCTAGAAAAAAATCAAGATTCTCAGCTTAAAGGTTTGTTATTGTTGCTGTTGACTTTCACTGTGAGATCTCTGGGGCGAAAAGAAATCCTGACAGAAATATCATCGATTTGGATGCAGTACTACGGAATGCGAGATGGCGAGATGGTGAAAGATTAGAAAAATGTCATTCAATGAGATTCGGAGTAACGCAAACCCCAGCAGTATCAATAATAAACTATCTAAATTAAAACCGATCTGTTATTGCTCTACCTTAAATTATTTTACGTTATTCTTCTGCACAATTTGCATCAGATTTTACGATTCTAAACAAAAGCCCTCAAAATTATCATACAAATAATGCAATGCCGGTAACTTGAGCGAGAGCTTTAATAGCTTCTCGTAACGAAAGTGTTAATGGCCATTTCCATTCCGCTAACGATCAGCGAACACCGAGCAAAACTTTATCTGAGCCCTCCATGCACACCAGCCCGTGCACACTGTTCGAAGAGAAACCCACGTCCGAAAACCTAACGAACCCAGAAACCATGTCAGACCCAGGCACCCAGGTCGGAAGAATAAAGTAGATGAAATTGTTAATATTCTGCTCGCAGTGTTTGATACAATTTCATTTCACCCCTTCGGAGCGTTTACGTGGGGCACCCTAGTCCCAAAACTGCGATGGGCACGTCAGGCTAGCGAGGACGGTAATTTGTTGTAGCCCGTTTGGGATGGGTCGGGCTGGTAGCCCAAGATGCGGCCGATGAGCCACTCCCCACTGCGTATCGGTGCGGTTAGCGACGCGAGGCGAAAAATCGTAAAATGCAATAATTTATACCGGCTAATTTGTACCGACGCATTCAAGAACGCGCAGCCAACTGGGGGGCGATATCAGCCATCATCGGTCGGTATCTGCCGTCCAATTTGGCATCTACGCCGCCAAACGCAAGCTAGGCTTGAATTGGATGGCTTATAACAACTACTTGGTTTTGATGCTTTATTTTAATTATTTTTAAACTTACAGTTTGCAATGGCTTTATAAAGTTCCTTTTCCGCAGCGGAATTCTTTCAAATGATCTCTTGTCTATACGAACGGAAATTACAAGTCAATAGTTTCTCAAGACAAAGCGATGCAATCTTTGTGTTTCTATTTGTTGGACAGCTTATCATCAAAATTTTAAGTCAAATTAAAATAAATAAATTTACAGATTTAGATATGTGATAAGGGATATAAAATCCTTGAGGAATTCGAACAAGGCCATTTTAGAATGTTAATTGATTGTACGATCTTTTCTATTAACTATAGATTCGTTCAAAGATTAGGCAGTCCCCGAGATACGCTATTATTGCGGACCGCTGTAACCCGGGAAAAATCCGCGTAACTCGAATTTCCGCGCAAGTCAAATGCTGGTGCAATTTCGTTTATACTTCAAAGTCACAGAGTCGACTTGCTTTTCTGCACTTAATTTATCCAGCGAATCAGGCGATTTTTAGAAAGATTATATTAAAATAAGTTAGAAAAAAATGTTTTATGTGACAGAAAAAGATATTTTCAACCAGTTTTTAAATTTTTGCTTAGATGTTTTGCTATAAACTAGCTCATCTGTCAAATTTTCAAAAACCGCGTATCTCCGAATGCCGCATATAAGAGGAACCGCGTATCTCGGGAACTGCCTGTATACTAGTTTTTTAATATTTACCAGTTGCAAAAAAAACGTTTTCAATAAAATATTACATTTTGAAATATTAAAATATTACAAATGAAAATTTTTATAAGATTTTTTAGATTAATATTCCTCATGAAATAATGCGTCTTAGGATTAGTACTTAAATATTGCATTACAAACAATAAATCCCGCAGTTACGGTTTGTGAAATTAAATCACTGTTGCGAACACTGATTTGAAAGATTGCTCATGCTTTCGGATACTCTACACTGCTGTCGCATTTAATCCATTCCAAACATTACGCCGTAACGTAACGTACGCACGGTACTTTAACTTCTGGCTTTGCAATCCATTGGGAGTTTGCCATTGAACGAATGAGCAGGAGGATGAGCGATTAATTCACCCTAACGCACCGGAATGGGTTGGCTGTGCCATCGTCGAGAAAGGCAAAAGGACGATTGCCCGAGCTCCCGGGAGGAACCTTTCGAACAAACATCCACAACCTAACACCATCGGGTGGTGCCATAAATCGATTCGCTGTTTATTTTGTATAATTTAAATATCTCTCCGCTCGAAAGAGGGGGGTGGGGCGATTGCGTTGGTCCCATTACTTAGCGAGTGTTCCGAGCTGAGCCAGTTTTGTGCTGGCGATGAGACCCGGGCGTAATGGCTTCTTTTTTGCCTCTATCGAGCCCGTTTTCAACAGTGGCCACCCGTTGTGCGCGCTCAAACGAAGAAGCGATTCACCAAAATCATCATAAAC
This sequence comes from Anopheles moucheti, assembly GCF_943734755.1. NCBI lineage: Eukaryota > Metazoa > Arthropoda > Insecta > Diptera > Culicidae > Anopheles > Anopheles moucheti. Next base: position 37,306,431 of record NC_069141.1, on the reverse strand, counting down.
ATCCCGAAGTCACAGCTCGGGAGTGGAGTACCGAAGAAGTTGCGTTCACCGTCTGGGACTATGGGCACTTCCTGGCCCCCATACGGCGCATGGGCGCATGTGTGTGCTTTTGCCTCAGTTATGGTATAGAAGTTCACCGTGCTTATAATTCTGATCGTTGTCTTTTTTCTGGACTTCGAGTATTATTACCATGCTGTTCAGTATCAGGTGACGCCGAATCGTCCACCTCGATCTGCATGACCACCTACATGCGTGCTCATGCGAGAGAAAGGCGATCAAAGCTGCACAAGACGTTACTTCTCCTGCTGCGTCCGACTTGTGGACGTTGAACTGGCCCGGTGGTACGATGGTGAGAGTAGGAGACTTTCCAGAGTCTTTTGGCAAATGCTGAACCCTAGTGCGATAAGTTCTGTTTCTAATGAAATTGTAGGAATTTGTGAAATAAATACAATAAAGACTTTTCCATAAATTCGTATCTCGATTTCCTTGTTCTTGCATCACTAGAAGGTATTTAAATGATTCTGATTCATTCATCGAGAACTTCAAGGAAAGTAAGCAGAGTAACTGATTTGTCCCAGCAGTACGCCATCCCTTAAGACGAACGCTAGTGCGACAGTTGATTGACAAAACAATAAAATAACAGCACGCACGCAAAGTGCATCCAAGGTGCACTGTCGAGCTTTGCACATAATTTCAATCGATTGACTAAGATAAAAGAGCCGTTTAATCATTGCAACGCGCTGTGCATTCTGCTTCAGCTTGGTCGGGGTGTGTGCGGCCTAGTGCGGCCAAACGCTGCTAAGCGCTCGTGAGTGTGACGGTGTGAATTCCACCTCTATGACTGTTTCGATCAGATGGACGTCTCTGTGACATGACAAATGAGCGTTATTCACGCTCATTTACACGTAATTATTCACCCTCCATCACCCGTCCCGTTTCACACTCCCCGCATCGAAGATAAGGCGAACTGCATGTGCAAACTACCGAACTAAAGTGCATTTAGGGTGAGGTTTTTATTTTGTGCGACTTTTCTTAGGACGTTCAGAAGGTTGAGATTTTTTGTGTTGCTATTTTGCTAGCCAATGTTACAAGCTGGCCTCAGCGTGAAGTTAGTCAAGTAACACATCAGTGAATTTATTCCCACTCAAGGGCTTCGATTCGCTTACTGGAAGACTATTATGAGACTTAGAGTTTTCATTAATAAGTAATAAAACGCAAAGTATATCCATGTATATGGCGGCCTTATCTACCTTAGTTGGTGAGCATGTTCCACTGTTAGTTGGGATTCAGGAGATTAATAAAAAAATGTTGCGGCATGCGGAATAAACATGTAAACATTAATTATAGATAGGGTGGTAATGCAATGTTTACAGGGCTTCAAATAATTGTAGGTTAACAATCATTAATGCAGCGATCCTGCACAATGTAACGCCTATATTATTCTTTTCATTTTCCTGAAAAATAAGGAAATAAATTATCCATCACATAAAATTTAATGGTTTGTTGATAAAATGATGGAAATAAACAAAAGTTCCTAATATTTGCGAATCAAATACTTACTCATTATTTTTCCATACATTACTGGTTAGTTATTCAAGTTATTATCAATTTTCAATATTGCATATATTATGTTTATATGCAACAAACCAATTAAAATATTCATAATAATCTTTCAATAACAATTTATCATGATTATCTCAAAATTTAATTCCATGTTATATTTTAACAAAACAATAAATAAAAATAAATTAAAATTACAAGCAAGAAAACTGCTACTAATCACCTCCACATTGTGATTCGCTTGAATATATTGAAGCACAAATAATTGAATAAAAAATATCACTGTACCGTTGTGGATTAAGAACAGATTTACCACTAATTACTCACCGGGAACAAAGTCAAACAACGACCCCTTTTTTAAATGACATCTCGTTGGCAGTGTTGTGTCACCCTGCTGCCGCATTTCACCCCACAGTTAATCTTGTCCGTACCAACAGGCCGTGCCAACAGCTCATCACCAGCTAACCATCACCATCATCGAGTCGGCAGAACCTTCCCGCTCGTATCACATGTCGAGGGTGTCCCAATTACATAAATTACACTTGTTCCCTATTTCTACCAAACAACCTCACACCGTATGGCACACCAGGGTTGCAGATACCCAAAGCAAAGTGCGATTTTATTAACTCCTCTGCCAAGCTATTGACGCTCGTTTGCTCTCGCTCCGATGGCAGTGAGCAGACGCAGCCAAGGCAATCCTTCCCTCTTTCTTCGTCGGCAGTAGGTAACTCGGTGGTAAGGGTGACGATCTAACGCAAACACTTCACCGCCAACAGGATGCTGTGGTGAATAAAAAGGAGCAAAAGCACAAAGGACACCCGGCACACCCTTACTGGCATTATCATGCGCCTGTGCAATTTGTGAAACCGACACTGATAACAATCTACCATCTCAATCTGAACAGCAAAATGCCGTAATGCCGATATAGGGTGCGTGTCTCAATTTGTCTACCGATTGCTCTGTCCGCTCCCGCTTTGCCGTGAAGTGTTGGGAAACATCTCTCCAGGGGGCAAATCCCGGCGGTACAGAACCGTATTGTGCAACTTCACTCCCATGGATTCGGCGCTGGCTGTGTAAGGGATGCGTCTAATAATGTTGTTTTTATTATCGAGAGTGAACTTTTCCCGCTTCCCACTTGACCTTTCCCGGTTTCGCGCTCGTCACGCTCGTGGCATTGGTTATATCCTTGGCAAAAAATTACCAAGGAAATGAAATTAGTGTGAACCCGTGCAAGTATTTCCGGACATCCGAACTTTAGAATCGTCCCAATACCATCACAATACCCCGGCGTTGTGCACTTGATTCAATTTTCTAATCCCCTTCGGTATCTTCCGTTTTTCCACCACGAAAACGGGAAAGAGTTCCCTCGATCGAACGGTAACTTTAGGTCCGCTCCTCTGTCACTCCTTTTTGCGCTCTTCTCGTTCCGTACGCACTCCCGTTCGAAGGGAAAAAAGGTGACTGCTTGTAAAAACAATCAAATGCTCCGGCCTGATTCCTCATCCAACTACCGATCTGGATCTGCTCGGCAAAGGCAAATGGGAATCGAAATAAGTGTGATTTTGTTTAATTTTATTACCGTTCAGAGCAAAATAAATTGAATGCGGGCTTTTGGTCGGTTCAACCTATCCACTCCGGACACGGTGATTCGGTTGCACTGGGTGCTGCTGGTCGGTGTACGCCTGGACACGTCTTTGAATCACCAGGGACCGTGCGTTTCATTGCGAGAAGACGCATTTTCTATCGCTCCAGGGATTGCGCCATCCGGGAAATGGTTCCATGCATTGGACAACGATGGGAAAGACATGCATTTTCCCGTCCTGCAGACTCACCGAAACACGGAAAAAGCTTGTTTCGTTAAGAATAAGTATCGAGCATTGAGGCCGATACAATATCTGTTCCGTTTGCGGGTGGAAAAATGCCCTCCCATGCCAAGAGCTTCCGAGTGGGTCGAGCGAAGAAAAAGCAAAGCAGAAAGTATCGAAATTTATTATCAATTATTGCTTACCGATAATCCTCAAATGCGTTACCAACTTTATTGCCGTTTGTGTAGAAATGCACCGAGTCGAGCTGGTGGCGTGTCCCATGTGAGATTCGATGGACCAGCCTAATGCTAACTGCTTCGAGAAACACGCCTATGAGCACAGTATAAACTCATTGTCTAAGGATTATTGCCATGATTTAGATCCTCACGCATATGAGTTGCTGTTTTCCGGCTCAAGCAGGTCTATAAATTTCCAATTTATGCCTGCGTATTTATAAATAGAATATCGCTTAATACATGAGCCATGATTATGTTTATATAAATTATTCTGCTATATTCTTCACAAAATCCTAACCTTGTTGTTGTGAATGTTACAATCTTGTCTTATGCTCATCTTATAATGTGTGTTTTAAATACCCCTTTTAACCATCATTACCTACAAAATTATGTTAATAATTACCCTTTCTTTGTTCTTCTCTTTTTATCAGTCTTTTGCGGGTTCTACAGCTCCTTTCAATAGATTCCGGCTGTTTTACCACCCGCTTTGAAGTCAGGATTTTGATTGACAGATTGATTTCACAGTCGATCGTTTTCTACATCGGTTTCTACCTTTTGAAACCCCTGTCTGGTGTGATACAGAGAATAAAAACCCAAACAATAACACATGAAAACTCTCCGTCTGTATGATACGAAATGTCACTTTTGATGATAGATTACAAAGAAAGAGTCCTATTAGGGTAGGATGAAACCACCTGAAAAGCGTGAGATTCCCATGGTTCTGTTTCCCTTCGTAGCTGGACGATCAACCCGAAAGAATCAATTGAACGATCAAGTGATGAGGTTAACGCTTCTTGAAAAACAGAAACATACACAATCCTGGGTGATCCGACTTTCTCACGACAAAATCATCCCCCATCGGTTCGGTTCTGTTTAACACATGTCGCGGCAACTGTCGCGGCAGTGAGAAAGGTTTGAGCGCACGTATTGATGAAGGTTAGGGTCGGAAGTGATAAAAGTGATGATGAAAACACCAGGCCGAGAGGTTATGCACTTTTTGAAGCGTAAAATCTCTCCGGCGAGCAGTGCAAGTGCATCTTTCCGTTCTTGAGGTCGGAAAAAGAAGCAACCGCGCAAAGGGTCGCCACCACCGCGTTGCGTTGCATGCGTCCGCCGAATTGCGTAAAGGACGAGAGCGAGAGCGGAAATTAGCCACTAATTAAAAATTATCGCCATGCTTAATGACAGCGACCGGCAAGATTTACGATCGCGTAACTAGTCGTTCAAGGAAAAAAGGGGTATCGGTTGGCGATCCTTGCCCTTGCCCGGTTTTGTTCCACCACTCTTTGGGTGCATCCCAAGAGCCGGACCAAAGATAGACTGGTTAGACAATTCTGGAAACATTTTGCAACAGCAACTGACGCCAGCCTGATCGACGGCCAACGGCGTTTATGTTTTATGCTTCTCACGCTCCCGGTGCCGCTCTTTCCGGCAAGGCGGCAAACGCTTCAGATAGTGACGATTGTTCCTCAAGTGCGGCACAATGTAACACAATGAGCGTAACGCTACAGACTGCATTCAATGTCGCGTCCGTGTTGCACTGAGGGGGGGTTATGCACACATGTTCACGGCCCACAATGAGTACGGGATGTTGCTAATGATCGGCAGGAATGGGGCAAAAATTCATTAGCAGTAGTTTGTGTCCCGAAGTGCAAGAAATTAAGATATCGAACATGTTAGTGCACTGCTTTCACATAAATTGGTGCAAGCAATAAAAATAACGAACGAATGGCAGTTGTTTAATTAGTTTTAATATGTGACTAAAAATTCTAGAGAATTACATTTCAGTTATTCTCTTTCTTTCGATAGAATAGTTGAGATTTATTAAATAGATAATTAATCTAACAGAACTGTAGTGTTAATAGACACTGTCAGCAGCTTGTCAGTAAAGGAATTTCATTTTTATTTTCAAAGGATATCAACACTAAATATCCAACTGAGAGTGTATTCTTGAGATAATATACATATTTTAGAATATTTTAAAAAAGAAATAACGATTGTCGGTTGATATTTTTAAGTGATTTTTTTTAGTACTACAATTAAAACTAGTGTATTATTCACAGTAGCACCTACCTCGAGTATCCTCCACTATTTTTATATAAATTAATAAATTTCAACTTAGAATTTGATGAAACTCTCTTCAAAATCTTTAATTTCGACAAAATGGAGGAAGATGTAATTAAAAAAGTTAATAGTTATTCGATAATTATCAGAACTTGTGTTTTTTTTTTGTTTTAAGGTTTATAATCAAATTTTTACCGAATTTTTAAACTTTAAGCTTTTGAGGGGAATTTTAACCAAATTGATATTTAACTTCTTACACCTTTCAAGGAATTATTCAACTGTATTAAAATACATTACACAGTTTAATTTATTTATTTTGAATTTTACAATTGACAGGAATGTTATGTTATGTAAAGTTGTATTTATTTTAGGCCTCCGAGCCGTATTAGTATCTAGAGCAACTAATTCAATAGAATTTTTACTGCTTTTAGCAGGACCAGCAATGTAACTCGTGATTACTTATTAACGTGTAGCTCAATTTTGTGTGTTATTTTATGCCGACGATTAACGGATTTCTTCAACCCACAACGCTCGCTCACAATCGAATTTGATCCTCTTCGAGGTGCGTTGTTAGTATGCGTTATATTAAATATCGGCTCTTAGGGTGGTCATCGATGCGGCACTGTATCAATAAACTATTCAGTTTATCCCAACCATAAAGTAATCGCAATCCAATAAGGAAAACTTCCAAAAACCCGAACCACCCCGGCACGGTGGTCACTTCCTGTTTTGGGGCGCTTACAGCTACGCCCGTACGCGCCATCGGATGAGCCGTAATCAGATCGGGCAAGAATTATCCTTCTGCTTTCTGCTGGTGGTATTGAGTAGAATTTAATATAAAAAAAAGCTCGTAAAAAGTTTCGTGGCTTCGGCGAATCGAACTCAAACAAAAGTCGTTATCTTTCTCGGCGGACAAGGACAATTGGGAAATTGAAGAAAGCAAATCCTCAACCCTGAAGACCGATCAGACCTGGCAGAAAAATGTGCAAACGGTTTTTCCCCCTTCACAAATTGGGAAGCGGAAATGCGAACTCTGGCGCCGTTTTCGACGTGTTTTCATGCCACCAACGGCAAACGGCTACGGGAAAATGGTACTGCCAGAACCAGTACAATGGCGGGCAATGGATGGGCAATTTGGAATGAAATTTTACGAGCCCACCAAACCATGCGCCGGAACGTTCGCAGGCCAATTCGAGCTTGATTCGATTATCGAACGCGAACGCTTCGGAACAAAACGGTTGCGTGTTCCCAGGTTTCGCGAATGGCCAGGGACTCAATGATGGAAAAACTCATCGGAAAATCCTCAAACGAAACGCCCCGAACCGTGCCGGGTGCCATGGGGTGGGTGGGGGCGGGAAGGGTCTGCTGGCAACGGTTGGCAAATAACAATCGACCACAAATCGATGAACGGAAAGCGATAAATTATATCTATCTTATTGCGAGCAGCATTTTCCCTCCCGGTGGCGTTGCGTTTCCCAAGCGTGTGTGCTTTGCTGGCAACGTGGCAGGAATGCTTAGCGATGGCAATCATTATTATTTCCACGAAGTTGTCCCGCTTTATTGAGAACACATAATCTCGCGAGGTTTATTGAAATACCAATTTTACGATTGGGCATGGAGGTTTGCACGCTTATCGGATTGCAAAATTAATTATGGGAAAATGGCAAACATTCTCATGAGACATGGTATGTTGTACGATGAATCTTTCCAAGCAGAGCAAAAACAAAAAATCAAAATGAAAATGATTGCTTGAGAAAATTCAAACTCAACATTCTAATTCTAAAGGTAGAGAACATTAAATTGTTTATCTAAACAGTGGATGTAACACATTTCCATAAGCAATTACAGCCATCTTCCAATGTTGTTTTTTCCGAACCGGGAAAAGCGGCACATTTTTCTTCATATAAACTCGATGAAACAAAATTTGCTCCACGCAAGCTTATGTGCGCCATAAAACGGGGCGCACACTCGACCCGTTCGGCACATCCGAACACGTAGACACGTTACCGGGCCAGAAAGCTGAACCTTTCCACCTGTCCGAAAGGACAAAACGCGCCAGCCATCCGTTTTACCCGTTCATTTTCACGCTGCTTCCCGGGCACGTTATTGGAACATTTTCGGATGATAAAATTTTATCGTCCTTTGCTAACGTCGTTTGCACACCGGCATGAAGAGATGTAGAGCCGGAAGCCGTACGAAATGTCGAAAAACGAAATCGCCGAATCGGTCCCGAGGATTCGCGGTCCACCGTAGCAGCACCGTAGAAGGTGGTGAGCATAAACAAGTGAGCATAAATTTATGATTCTCACACGTTTCGCGCAACCCTGCGTCCGAGTCGCTGGGAGCGCGATGATGCGACGAAAAGACGGTCGTTCGAAATCCGCGCTGCTAATTTTCGGTAGTGTTGAGGGTCATTTGTACATTTTGCTTTCGGTCTGGAGCACCGGCGTATGCGTCGTCGGGAGCGAATCGTTGGTGCGAATTGCGAGTATCTTCGGCCCGCACTTGACACATTTTATGCCACAACATAAATCGACACGGTGGAGTGCGAAAAGAGCGCATAAATTATTTACACACACACATACACGCACACACATACACGCAAGCGATCCTGCGCGCGTTTCTCCGTGGCATGGTGTGGAAGTGCCAGCACGGAGCCGGATCGCTCTAAATGGGACTCAAGACAAATGCAATCGAGCGCAAAACGAACGGCATCAGAAGATGATCTAATTGCCTTTCGGATTGTGTGTATGTGTATTTAGCGTGTTTAGAGCAACACTATTAACCATAACGCACAGGATAATAAGTCCAACGAGAAAGGACTGTTTGTGGATCAAATTACAAACCCGAGGGTCTACGGTCTCTGCGGTCCTGGCTACGGCAAGTGGTAAGAAATGTGCACGGGACAGGAACATTTGTCTCGTTGTTGATAATGCGGTTCGGAAGCGGAAATGCACACAAATGCCACCCAGGAAGATGCCTTTTGCTTATGCAAACAATAATGATATTTAAAAAAAGCGATGTAGGATGTGCTTCGTTGACAAAACCATTTTTTACCGTTGAATAAGCAAATAAGCGTTCAGTGTTAACCAAAGGAAAGTCACAATGGCAAAATATTCACAATGGCTATAGTATCCTTGAGTTTTCATACATTTTTTATTGTTCTCAGATTTTATAGAGGTAAGTGTTTTCTTAAGATAAATATTACCAATACTTTAGTTAGTAATCAAATAATTATTTCCAACATGTTCAAGACAATTATTTTCAATATTATTGGATTGGATCAACCGGATCTTATTTTTGGCTTATTTCCAAATTTAATTGCAACATAAATTAGCTTAAATATTTGTATATTTTGTGGCTACCTTAAACAAGTAAATCTTCACCTTTACTTAAATAGTACAAAAAGAAATAAATCATCATTTTCTAACTACCCTTAGCAAATGCAACGTCAACCTGGTCCATCAGTCGTTTACAGCATGCCATGCAAAGCACGTGAGAGATAATGCTGCGCGATCTTCATCCAGCCACAGCCTGAACCGCATCGGCAGCCGGGCATCGTTACATAAATATTTTTATTTCGTTGGAGTGTGAAATTTTAATAAGAGTGTCTTTTTCAACAGTTTTTCACTCGCCGGGCGTGCGCACCATCCTCGCTCCCTGTATCACCACCCGCACCACCGGAATCGCAGCGATTTGAACCATTTTGTGGTGTCTTTCTGTTTTTTGTTGCCTTCTGCTGTTAAGGTTTCCATTTACCACCTCCGGTTCGGTTGGAGGAAAACTTCCCGATGTTCACAATCAGCATCTTCTGCGCATGCATCACTGGCAAACAAAGGCATAAATTTTCCTGATGACGGTCGGGACCGGTGCTGTGGAGTTCTTTCCTTTTACACGCTCGTTGCCAAAACCGATTGTCAACTGTGCGAGGATTCCATCTTTCTCGCTGCTCTTCTTCACATCAGTTAGTGTCGCCTTCATTTTTTTAGTAGCTTTTTTTATGCTCCGTAGAAGGAATAGTCCAGTTGATATCAGTGCCATAAAGTGCGCTTGCGAGTGTCGTTTTTTTTTTGAGTGTGTTTCGTTTCGGTTTTCTCCATCATTTCCCTCTGTTTAAGGTTCCTTTTCGTCACGAGTGCTGGATCTTGTTATCTTGCTTTTCTTGCTTTCCATGCTTTAGCTTAGTTCTGTCTTCGCTCATTAGAACCTTTCCGTGCTTGTTATGATATCAATCATGTTACGGAACATGGCAAAAAACAAATCAGACAGAGGAAACTAAATCATAGTCTCGCGACTTCATGCCGACCCGAAAGCCGTGCAGGATGGCGAAGAAAAAGGAAAAAAAATACTCCCAACTGATAAATAGTGCTTTCACAAGGCTACGGAGAGCCAGCGTGTCCGTACGGTAAAGGAGAAAGCAAGCGACCTTGTTTCCTGTTCCGCGAGGATATCGTGCGCGTAACATATGCGGTCTCGAATGGCGGTCTAGTTAGCTCCTGCAGATGCGTTCCACACGTTCGCATGGTGCAGCAAAAGACCTCAGACCGACATTTGTTCGTTTCGGTTGCATTTGTCATTCCGAGGGTGGCTGAGAGAATGCTGATTATGTTGCGTTTGACAGCTCAACGGTTGTATTATATATTGGGCGTACCGGATCGCTTGTTCCGACGTGCCTTCGCTTCCGGGAGGTCCAATGTAGGTGGTACAGGCTACCTATTGTAGCGAACATAAGGGCTCATTCAATTATTACGAAACGCAAAAATTGTCAATTTTCGACCCCCTTCCCCCACTATTGTAACAAAACGTAACACTGGACGCAACCCCCCTCCATCCAGTCCCCCCCCCTTGTTTGAAAAAAAATGAAATTTTCTTAAGTAATCCATGTAATTCCATCGTATTTCGACTAATGCAAAAAGAAACAAACATACTGCCTAATAAATTTACTACTCACGCCAGGCTGACTTGCTTCATCGTTTCTAATAACTTGAAGTGGTTTTAGAACTTACTTCTATTTATACAGCTACGATTCTGCGTACGATACTTCATTAACTTCATTAATGTTTGTTTTCAGACTGTCCGTATCTTTCATCAATATAATTCATCATTGGCATGTACCAAGTTAACTATACCTAGGTTGGATAGGTTCTGGATAAAGATAGTTATTTCTGGAAGACGCTTCGTATAAAAGTCTTTAACACCACAGATCCCAAACGAAGGATTCATTCCCTAATCGCCCACTGAGAAGGGTTAAGAAGCTCGTTTTAAAGTTTACATTACATGACGAATCGATGTAATCTATTAAGAACAAGAATTCGTACATAAATTATTTATCAGTACTATTCCTTTTTTATTTATCCAGCAACCTTTCTTTTGCGTAGTTGTCTTCTGTTAATTCTCATTATTCATTCACCTTTTTGATTAACTTTTTATTATTAAACACAGATTTAAAGAATCTAAAAAATGGTGAAAGCTTAAATACATTTGTTGGTAAAGTAGATTTAGAGTACTGAATAATTTTCGAAGCTGGGAGTATATAGAACTTATAGAGCTTTAGTACTTACATACGCCCGTGAGACATGGACTTCGCCCAAAACTGACGAAATCCTCTTAGCCGCGTTCGAGAGGAAGATGCTCAGAAGGTTTTTTGGCCCCGTATGTGTGGAAGGATAATGGAGCCACTACAATGATGAGCTCTATGAGTTGTACGGCGAACCTACCGTCGTACAGCGTATTAGACCAGCCTAGGCCCCGGCGGGCTGGTCACGTCATGAGAATGACACCGGACGACCCTGTTCAAAAAACCGTTTTAGGTCGTTCTCATGGACAGAGGAAGCTTGGTAGGCCCAATTAAAATAGATGGCTGACGCTGATAGGTACCCCAGACAGACCAGGATTACGGATTGGCTAACGACGGCGTTCAATCGTAGGTGGTTGAGAGGACTCTTGCAGCAGACCAAGACCACGAAGGAAAACTCAAAACTCAATTAAAGTTGACCTTTAAACAAACGACAAGTAGATAGATGACATGGAATTTGTATCCAAATCCCTTAAATATGTTAATTTTTCATACATAGACTGTGAAGCGAGAATCTAAAATAATCTTATTGTATGTTACGTAACAAAAAGTTAAACCAGCCCTCCCCCCTATGTAACAAATCGTAACGCTGGTACTGACCCTCTCCCCTCCCTATCAGCGTTACGTAATAATTGAATGAGCCCTAACGAACGTATTGAGGTTTGCTACCGAACGTAACATTCATTTGGCAATTACTGTAACTGTGAAGGCTTTCCTAGCGGTAGGAAATATTTTATTCGATTTAATTAAATCATACGCGAACCAACTATGCCCATGCATGCAAGATCCTTGCTAGACAAACACTATTGGCATTAAAATGAAAGTCGTAAAAGTTCGCTCAACCTACACAACCCCCACCAAGAATGGCTCCCGCTTTTCTTTGTTACGGCTTTCATAACGACTGCAACCTCATTTCGACAGTAGCAGCAACTATTTGCCGCTCAGCGGCAAAAAACTTTATCATCTCATTAGATAAGTTGTTAGATGTATGTTACCACCATTTGGTTCCGTTTTAGCGCTAGCGCTCGGTACCGATGGGAATCGCACCCATCGGCTTGGCCTTTTATGTGCCCCTCACTCACGCCGGTAGTAGTAAAATGATTGTATAAAACTTTTAAACCGTCATAAAGTTGATCCACGAAAATCCGAATCCATCCGCTCGTACCACCGGGCGGACCTCCATTGTGTTTGCCCCGGCCGTTGTCAATAAGAAACGGTTATGAATCGAAGAAGTTTTCCACGCGCTGGCCAAACATAAACACCGTAAGGGAGAGTCGTGAGTGAGAGTATTTTTCTGCTGATTAAGACATTTCATTTGTGTGATGAGAACTACCACACGCAAAAACAAAACACACTCGCTCACAAAAGAAAGGAAGGAAAAGTCATGATGCGCTTATGATGATCGTAAAGTAATGTTCAAGGCAGTGCAAATGGAATGGAAGATAAGTAAGGAACAGCAAACAAAACTTCCAGCTCGCCTCTCGCTCGCGGGAATTGGGAAGTTTGTTTAGCCATTACCAGTCCAGAACATACTGTTCCAGTACACAACTAGCTAAAAACACGATATGCTTAAAATTGCTCATGGAAAAGCGACAACCCAACGAATGGCGAATTGCGCACGCGGAAGGAGAAGAGCGAGCCACGTCGCAACGGTGGATGAATTAAAAATTTACACTGAAAACTTCATAGCAAATCATAAAAAGAAAACAAAACATCAGGCAAGGAAATAATAATAAAATAAAACATATTTTTACGATCCGAGACCAGATCGTCTTCGTCGGTCCTGCGTCCGGTCCTGACCCCCTCACGGTCGGATCGGTCGCTTAGTTTTCAATCTATCCGTGGCACTAAACAGGCACTGGCTGGCTGGAGAAAAGTTTTGAGCATTTGCTACCCCCGAACCGAAATCGGTTCTTCTGATCTACCGCCCTCGGTTGGTTCGCTGCTCGATTGCCGCTGGCTGAGGATAGAGGTCTCTTTTATTGCTCGCGCCCTCTTCTCGCGGGTGGAATGAACGACAATGACGACGGGACGGAACCGAACCGCCACCAGGCGGGAACAACCGGAAGCAGCGGCTTGTGCATCGGCAGGGAAAAGTGTTGCCAGACCCGGTAGGGCGAACAGCGACCACCAACGCCCTCAGGTCGCGCGCGCTCGCGCCACAAAGCCAGAATGATTATTTCCTGCTAAGATGTGTGTGCTCGCGCGCATTTTCAGGCGTTGGTGGCGGCGTTTGTTTGCTTGCCGTGTATCATGTTTTTATGTGCCCATTAGAAAATCGCTCATTCATATGCATGACGCTGACGGTGATGATCAACGATGATACACACAATTATGAAATGGATAAGGCCCGAGTATTTGGGTCGGGAGCGGGCCTAAACGTACTGTTGATCTGCCGCTGAGGTCTGTTTTTGCTTCGGTTTTAAGCGCAACGCAGGGGATGAATGGGGACGAATGTATCTGTGATAGATTTACGTTTGATGTTAACGTGTTTATAAATATCGGCACGTTGGCGATATGGTTTGATGCCACTCCCAGTGCCAGATGCGCTTGGCGGACAGTTGTTTTTCTCCACTCCTGCTGTTACGCACTCTAAGATGCGCTTCGTTATCTTGTTTTAGATAGAGTTTAATGAATTGATTTTCAGTAAACGATAACGAAAAAGGGATCTTGTATTTGTGACTCATTTTCTTTATATTTTAATTACAGAATAGAACAACTCAAATGTTTAACAACTTCTTAACATCATCTGCCATCTGCCTTACAAACGATGGTTGATGAAAGACACAATGCCAAGGCGTAGGTTTTCCACTTCCGGACTGGTACGATTAGCAACGCACAACAATTAATCACATTTTCATCCATTGGCGTGAAATAGAGCTAACAGAGAGAGTCAGTGTTTCTGGTCGCTGTCAGCAAACCGAACAATTTGAAACGCTTTAACGATTTCAAGCACTCCTCAAACATCGCCATTCGAATGGTTAAAAGTCTCGAATTACTTACTCGCCACCAAAACGTGCCGAAACAGTGTCGGGAGAGTGTTAACTGGTAGAAAGATTTTCATAAACTGTTCCAATTTTCCACACTCTCGCCGAAACCGTTAGATGAAAATATGTTCGATTTCATGCTCATTATTGAAGAGAACATATGTTTTGGCTGGTAAGGAACAAGCCTAGCATCGGTGGTAGTGGTGTACGGGGTTGATGAATGTTTGAGACGGATTTGTACTACGCCGATTCATCATGGTCCTCGGATTTCGAAACGAAAGTTTTTCCATTTCCGCATCGTGCTCCTTTCCTGAGAACTAGATGTCATCGGTTTTGAAATCTGTTTCAATCTTGTGCTACTTCTTCGAAACGATTTGAGCCATCTGCTGATGTTCTGATGAATCAGTGAAAAACAATTATGTATGGTTAGTTAAAAGACAATCGTAAAACAAATGTCGCTATAGAGACAACTGCTCGTATCAGTTTAATATCTTTAAATAGTTAACTTAATCCGATCATTATTTTGGAAGTTTAAATTTTGTAAAAACAATGTTAAAAGATAACGCATTTATGACAATTTTTCTGCTTCTTCGTTAGCGTCGCAACAACTTGGAAAGGATCTGTAATTGCTGACTTTATTTTTTTATAATGTTTTTGTAATTTTTGTTTCGCTTCTTACAGTCCTGAGTAAGGAGTTTTGATCCGAATTGAATTTTAAACCGGTTGTGTCGTGTGAAACCAGGGCCACTACCAAATAACTGCCATAACTCTTCAAAACTAGAAATTAAATTATGGAAAATTCGTACATTTGTTGGAATTTTCCGAAATATACAATTTTGTTTCAGTGATACCACAAGAAACGAGAATAGTTTAATTCGTATCCTGAGCAATTCAAATGATCAGTTAGCTTAGAGATAAGTAAATTTATTCATTTGCAATAAGTTAAAATACCATTGAACCGTTCCGAATCGTTTATCCATTTATTATTTCTGAAGCATAATATCATTCACAAGAAGAAACATTTTAAACTAATTTAAAAGACAGGTTTCGCTCGATCTCACCAATCGATCGTTGAATTAACAAAATATGAAAACATCGGTAGTTTCTTTGTTCCGTTTCTGATATTCCGAAAATAGTGTCTTAGACCAACTCCGTTGCACGATCAATTGCATCGTTTGCAGGTTAAGCTTCGAAATTGTTTATAACCCTTAGGTTTCTCTGTGTAATGCTTTTTGAAATGATTTCTTTAATTTTCTGCCCTAATCTAATTTTTTACTGCTGTGAATACAGATTATACATAAATTCGGTGATCAGCTCCTGAGACTGATCTCTCATCAACTAAATGGCATAAAAAAATCAAATCAAAATGATATTTAAATTTGACGTTCATCGTTCGTTCGTTCGTTCCTAATAGAACATGCTTAGAATACTGCTATGAAGAGATGCTCGTGTTTTTCAAAATATAGTGTTTACTAAAGCATGCTTCATCCTCGTTTTCGATAATTTCACGAGATCAAGAAAAACAGGTGTCGAAATAGTCCAATGAACGTATTGATCTAGAAGATTAAGTATATTTTAAAGAATTTGCTTGAATTTATATAAAAAGGTATGAGGCATTGGTGGTGATGTATTCCATAATTCCGAAGCCAAATCTGAAAAATATTCGGTAAGTGGTTTAGGACATAAGGCATAGTATTGGTTTAGCTTTATTAACTTATTCTTGAAGCGAATAGGTCATTTGATGAAAAATTTATCAAATTTTGCAATAGTGTCCTCAAAATAGTGAACCTCAAAAATCGTGTGTTAACTTGTTTACCAAACCGATAAAAGCATCGGGCGCTTTTCCTCATTACCATTATCGCTAGAGTCATCTCACTTTCAACAATTCTTAATGTGATGCTGGACAATGTTGTCTTTTTCTGTAATCTACTGAACTCGAACCATCACAGCCAACGTCAGCGATGCAATATAAAAACACTCCGCCACCGAGCCCTGGACCGTGGTAAATGTCAGGCGGCAAGCGGCAAGCGAAAGATCCGTTCCGAAACCATATCTCAAATTCACACGTAAGTGAAGACGTTCACATTGAATAAATTCGCCATTTCAACAGCTTTCGTTCGCTCAAACGATGCTTTACCTCGGGTCCCACACACCCCAGAAAGGGACCACCCTCCCTCCCCCCCGCCGGGAGAAGGTTGAATGTCTCCTGCCCTTGCACGGATCTAGCCTGTGGAAAATGTCTAATTTACTAAGCAATAAAATTTACATTTTAATCACATTAACAATCAACCTCGGTCTCGGTGGCCACCATCGTCAATGTCGTCGTTGTCGTCGTCGTGAGCGCCATGTTGGCAGCCATTAGCTGCTCGGAAAATCGCACGATGAAAAGCGACGATTTTCTCCACACACACACACAGCACATGCACGCAGCAACAGCCACATCCAACAGCGGCAAGCAAAAGCTGCTGCCAGCGTGCGCGCTATCGCAAACAGCAACATCCTTCCTGGATTGGCAGACTGTGAGTGGCAACGTGCAAAACAAAAAAAAGGACGAAACTGGGCACTACGGTATTAAGGCCCGAGCAGTGGCCCCCGGTTAGTAGGGGCTAATTTCGCGCAAGAATCATCTTTACGTTGTGTTGCGTTTTGGGTTTGCGATGATCGTGGCAAGGTAGATGTTATGGGTGAAACACCCGCCAAGCGTATAGCTCGGGAGAAGGATTGGAACAGTGCTGTTTAGCATAATGATACATTTTAGACAAAGGCATCGACTAACAAGCGCACCATCTGTGAACATCGCTGGCCACAAAAGAGAGGGAGAGCAAGAGCGTTTGGGACCGTGGAATAAGCGCAAGGCTGAGACGATGAAAAAATATCCACAAAACCTCAGGGAAACACCCGAGCCGGTGATGGTTACGAGCTCATATTTTAAACCATGGCAGAAGGGTGGCAACATTGATCGAGTTGCCAGAAATGGACTGAGAATGAGATAAGTTGAACCACTTGTGAGCTTTACTTTATGCGTTTTCTTTACCAAATTAGAAGGTGAGATTGTTGCTACGCGGTATTGTACTTCAGATTTTCGTATTTAATACAATACACCTCCCGGTTGAATGGGTTCTGCAGTTTTAAAACTCGCAATACATAAGCATGTGCTCGGATGCATCGTAAACCTTTCAGCAAAAGCAGTTCGTTGCAGTTCAGTAAAAGTAGTGAGCTGCTGCTGCTGCTGCTTGCAAAACATCACCGGGCAAACCACAAAATCACCACCAAACTCTGGACGGACTGCTAATCCTCGTCCGAACTAGTTTCCGCCTTAAAAAGGTGATGAAATTTTACAGCCTCTCCGGTGCTCCGGTGCTGGCACCAATACCACGAAACAACACACCAGAACCCCCGGGGGATGTAACTAAACACTGCAGCTAGCAGCATGCTCCATAAGCATCCTAGGCTTCCGAAATCCAATTTAGCTCCCCAACACTTCCTAGCCTGAGAAGCTTCTACTGCAATGCAAAAAAAAAGGTGCACTCTCACGTACAGCTATCCTTTCCGTGCTGCAAAATAAGGTTCTAGTTCCGATGCGCATCCGGTAGTCGGCATGTTTTGGTGGTCCCGGTGGGGAAGGAAATCGATTTCATCACTTCTTCCTGCCAAGTGACTAAAGTGACCAGTGCAAACTATCAACGACTCAAGCAGCAGTAGCTCCAACGTGCCCCTGTGACCCTCCATACCATCGGGGAGCTTTCGGTAACAATTCGTTTCTGGGAAGTGGAAAGCTCTCACCATCTCTCCACCGCTACCATCTCACCGTCCTTTCGCTTGTGCGCCACCGTGGGGGTTGCTTATGAGAGGCAAGCGAGCAACCCTCTGTTGGGGATGCTGTCGGTTCGAGCTGCTTCTTGGAACTGACGTGCTGGAGCAGCTGCTGCCATTTTAAGCTGGGGGCGTGGCCTGCACGCGAATCAAAACTGGTGCGTTTCTGCGAATCAAGGTGCGTTTCTGCGCAAACGCGCTCTTTGTTCGCTGGTAATCATGCATTCTCCTGTGCTGCATCTCATCAGCGAAGAGCAAACAAACACCACGAAAAGCGAAACAAGATGCGAAAGGTGATGCAAGCGAGAGGAGAAATGAGAAAGAGATGAGAAATGATCGTAATTTAATTGGAAAACACGTGAAAAAAAAAAACAAAGTACGAAGAAAATGAGCCGCGGATGAGTTGGAGTTGGAGTTCGTGAGCAGTGAACAGTGAGTTTGTGTTGCAGGGTGAGAAAATGAAAACGATGTTTTAAGGATGTGCGTTAAGGTGTGAGCGATATTTTGAGATGTTTGGAATCTTTTTACAGCATCGTACGGAATGAGATCTCGATTTGTTAATTTAAAACTCGCTTGCTAATATTTTGCTTTGATAAATTGTTGCTGGTTTTGGCCGAAAAATGTTCTGGTTGAGATTTGAGCCTTAATTCTATAACTCCACTCGTTTATATGTTAGGAATAGCCTCGAAAACAAAATGGAGCAGGAACTTTAAAAAATAAATAATATTAAATATTAATTTGAAAAACACCAAGCGCTTTAGTGGCTAATTTTTATATTGTCATTTTTGTTAAAAGATTATTCAAATAAATTAGAAGAAAAATGCGTAAGTTAATTTACTCAAATGATCTCCTTATTGAATCGAAATACCACCAAAATATTTAATACATGCATTATTACGGGTACGTTACAGAAACTTTGCATAAATATGAGGAAAAATGAAAAAGCAGGAGACACTTTTATGCAGTGAAAGATTTTTCCCTCTAGGACACTTCTGTCACGGGTGTTGATACTGCTACCCGTCTCCATCTCCCCGGAGACGCGACGCATCGTTTGACGCGGTAGCAAAGCGATGAATTGCGCTAGGGAGTATACATGCGAGGTTGGGTTTTACTCTTTCCTGTTTCCAAGTCATTTTATAGTTATATTTTAATATTCAAACACGACACAATGTGTGGAGAGAGACAATATTTTTGGCAATGATAACAATGTTGATATACTTCATCATTAACGTGGGAGAAAATTTGTGTAAAAGAATTGGACGAAAATACACAACTTCTAATAATGATGTGATCTAATGACGTGATTTTTGATAATATAGAGCCAGCATGTTCGAAAAAATGTTTTTTCACAGTTTCTTTAACTTCAACGATTGAAGAATGTTTTGTGGAAATTTCAGACCAATTTACCTTCCCAGAACGAAGTCATACCCTAAACAATCTTCATCATACGACCGAAAATGCTTGAAAAATCCACACAATCTGACACGATCTGAATTAAATGTAACCTTTAAATGGCATTATCTGCTTTACAATAAACATGGAACTTTTTTCCATTTTAAAAATCTCAAAATAAATGGGTTCACTAATTTCAGACTGTATATCCCTACTAAAATAAGCAAAAGTTTGTTTGAAAATATTGCCTCGATCCCTTATTATGGACATGTCAAAAATATTTTTAAAAATATTACCTAATCCATTGAAAATACTCTGTTATCTGATATTTTTCGTACTCTTAATTACTAACGCAACCATTTACTAAAACGTTTTTATCAACAAATTTGTACATACTCATGTTTGGTAAATGTGTTTGTTGATTGTAAAGCAATTTGGCAGCTGTCGCTTCTGCTTGACGTCCTGGCAGCGATTAAGCCACTTTGGATGGTTCGATGATTTATCTATTTTTCTCATCGTAATCTAGAAAGCATAAGCGCATGTACTTTCCACCATAAGTAGGGTGAACCGAAAAAAAAAACAACGCACCCAACGACTAGCATCGGCTTCATCAAAAAGCAATCAATCGCGGTCAGTTCTAACGGGAAGCTGCACGGGAAACAGGTGAACTGATGGTCACGATAGGCAAAGACCTGTCCGAAGCTACCTGCTCTAGAATGGAAGGATCCTCTTCGTGCGCCCGACCCTCTCGCTCACCCACCCCTTCGATGTTATCTGGTCAAGGAAAACGGTAATCAATATAAACAAAAAATTATGTCTAATTATATGGATTAGAAAAAGGGAGCGTTGTGGTTTCGTTTGCTTTCGGAATGCTTTCCGTGCCACTACGCAGATGGGTTCGGCTAGATAGGCTGTGCTGCTGTTGACGCTTTGGGACACATTTTATTCAGGTGTCGAATAATTGTACAGATCCGAATGGCATCGCATCGGAGCGGTGGGTAATTATTTCGGGTAGATTTTCGAATCCACAACAATTACGGCCAGCCCGCCGTAGCCCGCTATTTGTCTAGAACAGAAATTGCTGCATGTGAAAAGGTACAAACGAAGAGAAAAGCCGTCAAACAGGACAGAGTGGCCCGGTTTTCGGGGGTTCTTCCTGTTTGCGCACGATCAGCAAACAAATATTATTTATTGGATGGCAATCAATAATTGACATGTGTTTTTGCTCGGATCCCGTTGTTACGATCGCCCTGCGATCGACCCAAAACGGAGGTGTTCGAGTGGAGAGAAAAAATTATACGGTTGCAACAAAGTTTCGCTTAATTATTTCTTCCGAAAGATGATCCAATTTCACCAGTCTGGTTGGCGTTTTCGGCATGTTTTGAATTTTCTGACAGATTGTTTCTCGCCTTCGCCAACACCTTACGGCTACTTGCTTTTTTAAGACGGGGTGGAAGAATCGAAGGGACCCAACACTGGACAGGGACCCATCTCGGCTCTATGGTTAGTGATTAAAGTATTTATCAATCCGCCAGCACGGTGCTTTGGAAGCGGCTTCACCAGAAATAAAAAATAGGAAATGCGAGTCCCAAACAAAAACCAGACACATGTGCCGGTGGCTAAGTGGCCTTCGAAAGTGATTGCTGGTAAAAGTCAAGTGTAATCGAGCACGAGCCTCATCAATGAGTGCAACCTTTAATCGCTTCACCGGTAGCAGGAAGTAATCTACTTCAAGCCCCAGGTTCCCTTGCGCCGCCGTCTTACGCCACCAGAAGGCAGACGATCTGACAACGTTAAGGTGATCGAGTACGAGCGTCAAAAACAAGAGCAGCGCCTGTTTATCCGACCCGCGATGGCCCCGTTAAGCGATCTCTGGTTTGTGTTTCAATTTCACTCGAAATGAGCCATTAGGCCGTGTTGGCGCATGATTGTCTTTTTCCTGCATTTGGCGATTGGCGTTAGCGTTGGTGGGTGATGAAGTTAAAAATCGAAGCATGATTTCATGAAAAGGGTACCTTGTCATTTCAGATAAGCAATTCAGCAGATGTACAATCTTCCGGAATCAAAACAATTATTTCCGCATCTACCCACAGTGTAATGTGTACGATTGAATGAAGTGGCTAAGGAAGCGTTTTAGAGTTTTAAATTGGATTGTTTAAGCAGTTTGTCACAACGATGTACACTCCAAATGAAACATCCATCGTGCGGTTCAAATTTTCAAATTACGGGGAAAAATCGTGATCAACATAGAATCGCTTCTATATCTATAGAACCGGGCGGTCGGTAGTGTAATGGTAGAGGAGCCTGTTTTCACGCAACAGGACCGATCCAAAATCTCATCCAGACCAATGCACCGTAGCAAGGGTTGACTATTCGGGTACGTGATAAAATTAAATTAAAATTAAATTAAATTAAATTAAAATAAAAAATGTCAGGAATGGCCTAAAAGGTCGTTACGCCAAGAAAAGATCAAAATATATTATCTTGCAATACATCGTAAAACATAAACACTAATATTAAAATATTATACATTTTTCCAATTTAAACTCAGAAATAAAACAAGAAGTGATCAAAGAAGAAACTTCCGCTGTAATTGATAAAATTGAGCTCAATGACTAAATTCTGTTGACATAATAACATACAATAAGTATCTGTTGATATTGCTGTTAATCAGGTTTTTTGTTTTATTTTTTTATATTGAAATTATTTTTATATTTATTTTAAATGATTCAGTTGTGTAAAAAAAGTAATTTCTGGAACTAAAGCTGCATTTTGAGAGAAAAATGTGGCATTACGAATATATTTTATGTAAAAAAGAAGATTTTTTATATCTTCAAACGTTTTTTCGTTATTAATTTTCCAATGCCATTAGCAATATTGACAGATTTCCCAAAGAAAAAAAAAGCCTCAAATCACACCAACCATTAGCAAAATTATGGTACACATTACACAACACCAATTTCCCTATCGTGAGCTGCAAAACCATAGTCAACCGCACAATTCAGGTGCAATTTCGATCCGTAAGCTCACTGCTAAGTTGTCAAGATACGTGAGTACAAGCCCCAAACTGGCTGTTGATAGAACGAAGGCTCAATTACAGCTCGTCGATTTGTCTGCCGCTGACACTCTGCCGTTGCATGTGCGATTAGATTGTGTTTTGTTTGCAGCTACGCTTCCCACAAAACAACCGGCCAATCAGCTGCCATTTAGAGGTGATATTATGTTTGTTCAGTGTGCCACCTTACATCACCAAATTATCGTCGCCGATAGTTGCGAGTCTATCCGTTTGTAAATAATGCACCGTAGGTGATAGCACACCGGGGACTGTAAGGTTTTAGAGGAGGAATTAGAGAGACCTCCGGATCGTTGATTAATAATTTACCGTTGGTGTAATTTTCCGGTGCTGACAAACCCGCACACACGAGACACGGCGAGGTTCCGGCTCGAGGACATACTGGCATGTTTCATGCAAGCGTGGCTTGGCAAGATAAACAAAATCAATTGAAACGCTACGATACTTTTCTGCCATGCGATGGCAGGTAGTTGCACCCCGGTTCACCTGCTTGCAAGATGTTGCACAATAAAATGCAACAAAAGGAGCCGCATGTTTACGATCATTGGAAGCAAAAAAAGCAACCTTCATACGCTGCGCAACAAAGCACAGAAAAACTAACATCAATTTTGCTCCCGTAACAAGCCAATAAATTATCTCACAAGATAAATAAAACAAACAATGCTCATTATTGGATTCAAACAGAGCAGGAACCGTGTCCGTCAAAGGCGTTTGAAAACAAACTGCAAAGGAAATGCAAACAATGGCCTACTCATCCTTCCGACCGTGTGTGCGTGTTCAGGAAGATGGGAAATAATTTGCTTCACCATTTTCTAAACGTTTTCCGATTTTTAACGACTGTTTCGGCGAAAGGCACACGATGCAAACGATTGTCCAGATAGGGGCGTGGGCTGCCGTACCGCAGAATCTAATTAGCTTGAAAAGGAACAAATTCTACGCCAGAAGCAAATGAGTGGGAAAACCTTTGCTTTGGAAAATTGGAAACGATCACAATTGTGCCCCCGTAAGTTTTGCGGTTCAAAATGTTCCCCATTAGGAAATGGATTCCCTTTTTTTGTCATTACGATTTAATGAAAAGAAGAGCAGCAAATTTTAAACCGAAAGAAACGTACCGATCGGCAAAATGAAAACATTTAATGAAATGTATCCCCAACAGCACGCAAGGTGCGGTGGATGGAAACGGAATAGGAAAAAGAATTTCACCTACCGAAAGCAATCGCACAGTTCGGTCGCTTCAATCAAAAAGGGCAGTAAAAGGCACCAAATCCTGGGGAAATAAAAATCTTCAATTACACGCTACGCTAAGCGCACTGACGGATGCCGAAATCGACAGAAGAAATTTCGATATCCGACCAAAGACGTGAAGGGCCGTTGTGATGGTTGCAGGAAAATAAATAAATAAACAAAACAACCAAAAAGCACTATAAGACAAGCGAATTAAATAAAACGAGCTTTGCATTTGCTTTGGATGAGGTGGCGTGTTTGTTTTTCGTTTTTTTGGTTGCTATTCCGAGCTCCAAACGCGAAGCTCATTTGATCGAGATCGAGTTGGGGCCATAAGTGGGCAAAGAAAATCGACAAATTAAAACAAATAAAATCCCTCCCAGTGAAGACTAATGGATGCGAAGGCGCTAAACAAATATAAATGCGATGGCCCTCGGGGAGCTCATTTTGGGGCGGGTTGGAGATTTTTTTCCAGTTCAGCACGCGATTCAACGAACCCCCGAAAATGGTTTCCCGAAAGCAAAACAAAAACAGAGCGCGATAAGCTATCGAACCCTGCTGTCCCCAAACAGGGTTGGACAGGGTTGGAAGAAAATCGGTTAGAAAATAAGCATCACGCAAAATGGAAGGCTTCCATTTTGTGACCAAATGTCACCGGAGACCGTGTCCACCCACGGTCCAACGAACGTCGCATGCAGCAGACCAAATAACCACCAATGGCGACGATCCGGGCGAAGCCAACAAACAAAAAAAGGAAAACAAAACAAATCGTTTATGATGCTCAGCGAGGGTACTTTGCTGGTTTGCATGTCATAATTAAGATTGCCCGGCTGTGATATCGGTTCCGAGGGAAATTCTCGGAACCGTTGTGTATTTACCCCCAACACAGAGACCCACACACACAGACGCGCTCGTAGGGTTGTTCGTACAAATGGAGACCCATTTGAAGACGACCGATTACCATGAGCCGCAAGCACAGCACAGAACAACCCAGCCCCAATTACCTTCCCGAGCCTCATTTTGGGGTGGGAGGGCAGTTGAGTAAGTTGAGGTCTGTTTTCGCCCTCGCCGACGTCCCCTTCCGTCCGCGGGAATCGTTTTCATTTTTCTCGGAGAACCACCCAATGGCAATGGCGGCTTGCCGGGAGGGCACGCTGGAAACGTCAGGCGAATGACGTACCGAATGGAAGACAGGATGAACTCGCCGACTGCCGAGCCACTGAGCGCGGAAATTGACGATAATTAGTGTGTGCTTCCTGTGACACTTGCTGCTGCTGCGTTTGCTTGCCCGCTGTGTCGAATGGCGTCGGTGATTGGGGTGTGATTTTCCGTCCGGGTGTACATAACCATGGCCAAATAAATCACGAACCTACTCAGCACACTCCGATACTCAAGACAATTGAAATGGGTGTCTCGTTTGGCTGCCCCAATCCTGGTGTGTCCTTCGCGGCACGGTGGCACGGGGGATCTTACCGAATGGAGCCCCAATTAAGTAAGTTATAACGTGAAAATTTTAATGACACCTGCTTTCGCCGCTTCCGAGACGAATTATCGGCGTTCGGGGTCGATCCATGATTAGGCTGCCCGGTTTATGCGCACCGCAACACATGCGCAGGGCTAATGACGATGTTTGCTAGCTGACTGTGGATATGCACACGTTTAAAGCGCGAATCGGACACAGATCAAAACCACCAAAAGAAACTTCACGGGCAACCCCAATCCATCGGGTGTCGGTGATGGAAAATCTTATCACGAAATGGCCCCCTGTGACCTCTTTGTTACTTTCGCCCGGGTTTGCTTGTTTTGTAGTGTTAGCCTTGGGAGAAATTTCTGTAGCATCCTTTCGCCATGTCGATGGCGATTAGTTGAGTTAATTAGGTTGAAAACGATAATTTGAGTTTTGGGTCTAATTTTTGTCAGCTAAACAGAGGTATCACAGACAGTACGCTTTTATACGATGTTTTTTTTTGTTTTGACTAAATCGTTCGAATGTTTGAGGTTCGGTACTATCAGCTCATTTAGATCAGTGACGGGTAGGCTTCCGCTCAGGCACAGTTTCATTCAATGACAATTAGACAATTATCTACGTCTCTAGCGGTTGACCTCGTTGAGATGTGGAAGTAAGCGAGAGAAGAGGATAGGGAGCGAGGGGAAACTCATTTGTTTGTTCGTTTTTCCTGTCAAATTAGAGCGATGGAAAATGGGAAAATGGCTTCGCCGTTGATAGTCGTTACGCAAATGACAATAGGGCGAGCTATTTTAGGTCAACCCAAAACAGATTTCCTTTGCTGAGATACCTATTCTGATATTAACATATTTTAATTCCTTGCATCGTTCATCTGAATCAAAAAAATAATTTGATGGTAATAAAGGTCTTCTTGGGAGCGGCGCCGGTCTTTACACGACAGGACCGGTCCAAAATTCCTTCCGGACCAACCCTCCGTACGCAGGACTGACTATCCCGCTACGGGTAAATATAAAAGTCAAAGAGAGCTAGAAATGGCAGGCTTTAGACCTCTTGAGGTTGTTGTGCCAATAAAGAAGAAAGATCTTCTTCGCACAATTCATCGAAACTCTGAACTTATGTCCGAACCCAAATAATCTTAAATGTCTCAAAAAATATAGATTGACCGTACATAACAAGAACAACAGGCGTTTTAAATTTATGCACTCCCGAAACCTCCAAACATATCTCCAGCAGAAAGGGGTTGAAATGGCGAAACGCATATTATCGATCTTAAGACCACCGGGGCGGAGTTGCAGTGAAGTGATTGATTATGTGTCCATCGATGGTAAAATATTGGTACACGATCACGCCATATTTCTCGCCAGCTCTGTACGGGTACCTCGATCGACCTTCCTTCCAGTTGGCTGGTACGGAGCACATGCCAACGCTGGCCAGCCGCTGCATTCAGCAACTTCGGTGCACCTTCGGCTCACCTCGACGGGTTTTTCTTGTCAGGCGATTGTGAAAGAGGGTAATTATCAGTGAATGTCGATCAGCAAAAGACAACGGTTTCGCTTTGCGGGAGGAGTGGCCTGACCGAATGCCACGACCTACAGCCCTTCGCGGTAACTCCACCAGCCAGCGAGCCACGTACCGATCAGTTATTAATGAATGATTATCGATTTTTATCGGAATGTAGCTCCCGGTTCGTGTGGTCCGCGTGATATCCAACATGACAAGATGTTGAAGAGAGAGGAGAGAATTAAAAAAAAACTCGCGAAAGATGAAAAGATGAAATCGTGAAGCAAATCAATCGATTATAAACATGATCGAAAGGACACATTACAGCTCCGAAAGCAAAGCAGTTCTAATTCTAGCCTTTAACCACCCGTCGCGTGTCCGATCGGTTTCTGGTCGTTCGATCGCGCGAACGTGAATGAAATCTGCTGCCGAATCGGCCGTTCTGTTTGAGCAGCGTCACAGCGGGCAGCTACACGCTAGCGTTAGGTTAGCTGCCCGCTTAGGCACGTCCGGAAAAGAAATCGATAAACATAATAAACACCAGCCGCACGAGCGAATGGAGCTGTCGAACGAATGGAAAATTATGAATTATAATTTAATAATCATAAATGAGCGGATGTTGTTATTTGATATCACTAGGCGAGAACTTCTCGAGAAGATAGGAACAAAAATTGTCTAAGTTTATTGATCTATTGCAAAACCATGGCCATGAAAACATCAGTAAGAAGCAATGCAAATCATGCACTGAATTCCTACAACGGATCATAATAAAAAATTTTGTAACAAGATTTTGACTCATTTCATCGTGTAACCTTTTTACTTAATATCTCGTTCATCATTTTCATAGTTGACAGCGATCAATGTGTTGCAGCACTATATGCAACACAAAAATGTGTATGAGCGATTAAAAGCAAGATATAATTCAACACCTCCATCCAACACGATCGACAGCAGCCTCTTGAAATCGACCGCAATCAATGCTCTTTGAAGACGATCGTTTGTTTCGTCCCCTGTTCAACGCGCTCAAAAATATACCACCAGTCGCGGGGAAAAAAATATGACATTAAAATAAAATATCAATTCATAAATAAATGATAAAGAAACCCCCCTAACGATACGAACAGGCTTACCGATACCGAGCGTGCTGCAGCTCGCATTTAAACGAGCCCAAAAGCTATCGATTCTTCATCCCTCTGGCAACCTTTTCTTGGGGCTGCCGTTGGCTAATCAAGCCAACGGGTTTTAAAGCCCCAGAATAAAGGCGTTGGGTCGGGCTGGGATTATTTAAATTTCGTGCACCCTCCCAAACAGTCGTCGAGATCGTTTTCTAGTCGGATATTTTAATCCATTCATAAATAATACCACCACAACAAACAACGGACGGAGCTCACCCAAGCTCGGCGCGGTACGGTTTTGGAAAAAAGAAAAACCGTCCCAACTTTCGAGTGGGACGCTTGTTGTGTCTGTGGCCGAAGCTATCATTTTTAATACCATTAACATTATCATCGACAAAACGTTTCCTTTTCCTTCTTCAACTCTATTTCCACGTTCGTTGAATGATTTTCTGTCGCATAGGTCATTTTCGAAATAACTAAATTTTCGTAAGTCTTCCAACGCGTTGGTTACGCGTCCAGCCAAGCAAAGGATCGAGGAATGAAATTCACACTTCGACAAGTGCGCATTTGATGGTGCTTGCTCGAGTCTGTTCCCCCGCAACTCGAATTCACTGTGCTCGAGAAAACCATGGAAGGTGTTAAAAAAGATTGCCCCATTGCAGCCTTGAGCTTCGTGTCTAGAGCGGTAGAAAAAGGATTAACATTTTTGTCACCTCGCCACGCCAAGGGATCGCATCGAACAGCTTCGATAATGAGATTAGCGTAACCGGAAGTGGGCGTTGGTCTCCCGCAGCGTAGCCGAGTGGGTTGATCGGGGCACTCCTTAAAAAAAACGCCATAAACCTTTGTGAAAGATTCATCCCCGGCCATAAACTCTTCAGGGCGCTTCTGAAGTATCGCTCAACTCGAAGCACAAACTGTCCAACCGATTAGTTTGTCCCTGTTCGCGGGCAGAGGCTTGAGTGTGCGGCTTAGCAGTTGATACCGCGAGTTCATTCATAAAATTTCAACTTACCAACATGACGACGGACCCATGTGTGATGAGTTCGGAATATTTGTATAAGGAATAAGCTTAACGGGGGCAAAAATTGATTGAGCAAACGAACCAACTGGTTTGCACGGTGGTGATCGACTTTGAGCATGGGAATAAAGCGATGCGAAAAGTAATCCCAGTTTTATGACAGTGCTAAATATTCGTTGCCTTTCTTGGTTAGCTTAATGCTGAGGATTGAATATATCAACTCGGACTTACTATGAATTATGTGCCATGTTGTTCTGCGCCTAACCTACACAAATAACGCAAATCTTCCTTTTTTTCGCCTATAATAAAATTTTTAACAAGATGTGATATTTTTTAGCCTATTTGAGTAAAAACGAAAGCTAAGGCATTTCGAAATCACACTCTGTCGCACCGTGTTTAATTACACAATAATGGATTTATTATTAACATCTTATCGAAGAATATTGATTAGACATTGTGACTGCCCTTCTTCCAGCCCCTACTTGTTCCATTCAATAGCAAATCCTATATCCGAAGGGATTTGCTTCAATCGCTGATAGATGTAGGTGGTAAGTGGATTTCGCGTCCCACAGAATCCCCAAAAATCATCATAATCCACATACTGGAGTATCACGCCTCCAAGACGCTTCTCCTGCACGAAGCTCAGCTTCACTCCAATGGAGTTCGTGTCTTCGTAGCTCATCCACTGATTGCCACGAACGGCGAAAGGCATCTGACCTATGGGATCATAAAATATGCTCCATCCGCTGCGTATCAAGAGACAAAGCTGCAATAAACACATAAATACAAAGATGAGTTTGCTTAGATAGTGATATCTTCACAGTACCTCATAGTAAGGATAGTAGCCTTCATAATAATACTGTCCTTCCGCTCCTGGTCCAACAGTTGGAGCACCCACATTATAAATTGATGGATTGGCTAGGGTGTACGCCTGTCCAAACAATCCTAACCCTAAGATCATCTTTTTTGGAGCACATCCAAAATCGATCCATGTCTCTGCACCGTCGACCTTGAAGCACAAGCAAGCATTAGGAAGTAGTCGTAAAAAAAGGATGATATTTCACACTTACAATATTCGTCCTTGCACGATTTGACTCCGTCTCGAAGGATCGGTTGCGCATTGGAGCATGCACATCGGCTACGTTATTCGTGTGTGGCCGCATATCGAACGTGAACAGTGTCACAAAGTCCA
Source organism: Anopheles moucheti (assembly GCF_943734755.1). Classification (NCBI taxonomy): domain Eukaryota; kingdom Metazoa; phylum Arthropoda; class Insecta; order Diptera; family Culicidae; genus Anopheles; species Anopheles moucheti. The sequence goes on along the minus strand of NC_069141.1, from coordinate 37,276,406 downwards.
CCAACTGGCAGATGCTGGTCACTCGATACGATTCCCGCAGTACCTTCGGATAGACGGCTCCAAAGAACAAAAGTTCCTTATTGCGAGTTTTGAGTCCCGCCCGAACATCGGTCAGCAACGAAATCAGTGACTCACGATCACTGGAGATGCCACCAAATTTCACCTGTGTTCCCGGCCACTCCCATGCGATCTCCACTCCGTTCAGCCCGTACTGCTCCAACAGCTCCAGCACGGCCTTCACGTATGCACGGCGTCGCTCAGGTATTTCGGCCATGATCGAGTACGAAAGCGCTTCTTTGCCTCGTTCCACTATTGAAATGTGGTTGCGCACTGTCGACGATCGAGCCTTGATGGTGTACATGTACACACCCAGGCGTTGAATTTCTTCATTCTGGAATACAGTTTTACTGTTAGTATTAAGAATTTCTCCAACATGGAATTTGCACAAACGTTAAAGAAATACGAGCCACTTTTCCACTCGGGAAACGATATTTCACGATAGATCACATCACTACAAAGTTCCACGGGAATCTCGTTCGCTGTGTACCTTCCGTAGCCCTTCGTTTTGGGTGAATCGCTCGAGAAGTAACACATCAGCCGCTTTCCTACGTTGCACTCTACGGAACACACCAGTAAGCAACCCAAAACCAACAAGCGCCAACACATTGCAACCTTCACGATCAAGGGACTTGTTTAGAACTGAACCCACAGTACAGTATCGAAACTGTCCATGACATCTTCAGAATGACGCATTATGAAACCTGTTCTTGGACGGGGAAGCACATACCACAAAAGTGTCTTGATTATTCCAGTCCAGAACTGTGCGAGAACTTATGACGCAAGGTAAATGTGAGCAAACTGGTTATGCGAATGTTGGACGTGTATGTGTCCAGTGTTTAGATTTTGGATGGTTTGTTAACATTTGTTCCTTTTCAATCTTTAGCATGTTTTCTTACTCTTTTTGACATTAAATCCAACTAATTCCAGTCGAGTGTATCAAAGACTAACTCTGACTTATTAAAGGATGAAGGAATAATGATGTAATTAAACGATCCAACAACTCACACAATGAAAGTTCAAGCTGGACTGTGTCTAACTATGAACTGTTTAGTAATTGAATTCACAAATAGTCAATCGCTTACTATGACGCAAGCCAACAGAGCATTTTTTGCGTGCAGAGGCAAATAAAAGCCAAATAGAGGTCCACTAATTGGTTATACAAGCCGTACAAGCCACGAACTGCACAAACGTTTCAGTTTTCAATGCGACTCAAAATAGCCCCTCACAAGAAATAAAAAATCTCGCAGTATTCTAGCATAAAGCTTACAATAAAGCAAATATATTTGCTGTCAGTCTTTAACGCATTCTTTATTATTTCTATTAACGCAGACAGCATGTGCGATGGAATTGTGTTTGCTGGAAGCTTCAAATACGCTTATAAATTTTCCACATACACACTGGGATATTGTTTATTATTCTCTGGTGAGTTTTACACATCCGCTAGAAACTGCTCACGAAACAATTATAGCATTTCGAAAAAGGATTATGCACCGAATCTAGCCAAACATCGAACACACGCCCGGGACAAGGGGACTTATGCAAACGCAAACGATTGCAACCTGACTGCACCCGGATACGGTGAATGCTAATGTTTGGAATGCAATCCTGCCCTAAAACGTACGATATCCAGTGCAACCGCTGGATGATCATTATTCTCGCACGAACTTCTTCACACCATCGTTGGCACTGACACCGCTGGCCACGATAATCGTTCGGTACGTCAGCGGATTCGACTTGCACAGTTTGCATAGGCTTGCAACGGATGCCACAACTATCAGGTACAGTCGCACAGAGCCGTCGTCGTTTCCCTAGAAACGAAACAAAAAAATTAGAGACAAGCATCGCCGAGTGCCGAGGGTTTTCGCAATGGTCAAATGCAGCGTTATCGAAGTGCAGCGTCGTGGACATTCGGCAATTTATTCGACATTTTATCACCAAATCGTTAAGTAAAACCAATAATCATTTGTTAGCCGTGGTCGTTACGAATTGTGCCCGTATTCGCTTTGCTGCAGTACCGCGTGTTATCCTGTAACTAGCCGTACGAAAATCTGGCCAGGATTTGTGTCGTTTAAAAATATCCCAGCAACAACCCATTTGCGAGGTAACAGTGTTCGGCATAATAAATACACTCAATAATTTAAGTAGCATGCACGACTTTTGCAAATAGTTTTGGATCATGGAAAAATAAACAATGTTGCCAAAAAAAGGTTTTAATGGAGGATTTTTAGTATTAAAAGAATAGATTACAAAACATTATATACAAATCTTCAGACTTATTATTGTTACCTTCACTGTGAACATCCTATCCAGAACACATTTTCTAGCCTTCTTTGTTCCGGCCTCAACAACTAGCTAGGCGTCTCCATTTGCGTTTAGATTTGTCAATGGACCACTTCACGTCCTTAGCCTTCTTCGCACGGTTCTCGAACCGATAGCGTTGCGCTCCATGGGACCTGCACAGAAAGAACATTTGTTTATCTTTGTTCAAACATTCTTTCCATCTTTGTGGTTGAAACCATAACGGTGCCGTTTCGTAATCCGTTTGGCGATCATTTGAAGCTTTGAATGCGTTTCTGCATCGGTTTTCGATCGTCCTTTTTTCCATCCTTGTAACGCTTCCGTTCGGTGCCGTGCAGGGATGTTACCCCTGCGATGTACCTTCCATTCTGCCTCAGCCCGATGCCGAGAAGTTGATAGAAATAAATCCCACACCGAAATGGTACCGAACCGAAAATGTTGTTGTCGAAAACTAATGGCTCTCATTTGTTCATTCGTTCGCGTTCGCTTTCAAACTCGATCGATTGTTCGGCCGGTGGGGGGTTTGCAGTTCGGTTTGATTGGAAAGGGAAGAAATGATGAAAAGCACCCTGCTTCCACCATCCCCACATGCCCAACGATTCGCTACGAAGAAAGGCAACAGCAGACGGTTGCTTCTTGCCGTCGAAAAACTCCACAATCAATCCTTCGGCCGGTACCGGCGCGCACAGCGATGGTATGATGGCATGCAAAAGTTGTGCCTCAAATTGAATCAACGAAAGATAAACGCCCGCATAAAGCAGCTGCGATTTTCCCGTGTTGCCGGCAGGGCCACGTGAAAGATGGATGGATTTGAATATTTTAACCCCGGCACATCGTTTTATTTATTGTTTTTCATATTCCTTTCCGATTGCATTTATGTGACAATAAATTTGCCCAACTGAGGAGCAGGCGCGCCTCGCTATTGGGGCTCGCTACTAGGGGTCCTCTCGTTTCGCCCTGAGAAAAGTGTCGTTTCGGGTCGATTTCAACTCACATTAGTCGAAACGTTTCATTGCAGCGCGGCGCTCGAGCGGATGGGTTTGGGACTGTTGGGCATTAGAACGGACCGGGCCGTGACGGCCGTGAGGGTGGAACACATACTCCAGTCGTGAAATATAGTGTACAGTGAGTACACCCGTCCGTGCAGTCGGTACCAGCGGTGGCACAGTTGCGATCGACAGCGAAACAAACAAACATATTCATAAAATGATTTCAATCATCATTAGTCACAGCTGCGGCTGGTGAAGCGAACACTTTTTGCGGACGTGGATGATAATGCGAACAAGCTTCACCAATCAATGGAAGAAAAATGATGGTAATGGGTAGTATATCGCATTTTTCCACGGGTTTTTGAACGAAAAAGGGTAACGTGGTATCGTTCGAAAAGTGTGCTACTGGATGCGTTTATCGATTGTTAACCATAGGCGATTTGTATGCTAAATGTTAATTTTACTCCATGACTGTTGGCAATACATTCGGATAGGATTATTGTTTAAATTTCATGTAAAGCTCTTAATTTTGATAATGGTAATTTTCCAGTTGAAATATTAAGAATAATTCATTAATCTATTGATTTATTACCGTCATTACTTATATACCAAATACTAGTAGATGCAATAGTGTATTAACATACGTTTGATGCAGTGGAGGATCAATCTCCTTGGAGGCCCAGGGCGGAATTTTTAAAGGAGGGCCTCTAATTTTGCTACGGAATTATCGGTATTAGGCAGGTGTACTTAAAACATGATTTAACAACACCAGCAAAGTCTCGGAAAGAAAGCTCCCTTGCGTACATCTCAGAGTTCTGTTGCGTAGCCCTGTAAACGGGCCTAGTAAGCTAGTCTCTATATATAAGCGTTTGTATGCGCTAAGGAGAACCATAACGCCACTACTTGGATCACATTTTCTACGATTTACGTACATTTACGAATCCTGAGTAGTCCAGGATTTACGAATCCTGAGTAGTGGCCTTCTACGATTTTGCGCCCAAGCTACAGTTTTCAATCGGTTTACTTTACGGTAACAATCAGAGAAATTTCTTAGAAACCTGTTTCGCTCATGTTGATGTTTTAGGCGATGAACAACACAATTGTTTTCAGATTTGCGAAACTAGGAAAGCATGGTTTTCAAGAGGTGACTCCTGCAGTGTGAAATAAATTTGCCCATCACTATTGCATTGCATACTATCAAACCCGGGAGAGCGATCGCTAATGTAAGGAAGATGGAAGAAATGGAAAGTATCCCTTATCTCTCGCTCAAACTTCACGCCGGCTGGTACGAAATTCCATACAAACCAGCTGTTTTCAGATTTCCGATACCAGGAGAACATCCACGGAAGAGGTAGCACCTAGTACAGCAATTTTGCTCGAAAACCGCCGAAAGGTATGCAATGTTTAAACACTAACTTTTCCGTTGGTGGCGAAAAATTTCTTCGAAAACTACCAGTTTTCGAATGTCTAGTACCAAGAGAGCATCCACGGAAGAGGTAGCACCTAGTACAGCAATTTTGTACGAAAACCGCCGAAAGGTATGCAATGTTTAAACACTAACTTTCCTTACAAACCAGCTGTTTTGAGATTTCCGATACCAGCAAAGCATGTTTTTCAAGAGGTGACTTCTGCAGCTTGGGACAAATTTGCCCTTCACAATTGCTATTGCATACTATCAAACCCGTGAGAGCGATCGCTAGTGTAAGGAAGATGGATGAAATGGAAAGCATCCTTCATCTCGCTCAAACTTCTCGTCGGCTGGTACGAAATTCCATACAAACCAGCTATTTTCAGATTGCCGATACCAGGAGAGCATCCACGGAAGAGGTAGCACCTAGTACAGCAATTTTGTACGAAAACCGCCGTAAGGTATGCAATGTACACTAACTTTCCATACAAACCAACTGTTTTGAGATTTCCGATACCAGGAGAGCATGTTTTTCAAGAGGTAACACCTGGTACCAGTCGAACAAGCACAAATCACGCGCTTCCCGGTAGTTGCAATCCCAAGTTGTTGCATGTAAGATGTTGCATGCCAGAAGTTGCGCAACATATGTCGCGCAACACATGTTGCGCGACATATGTTGCATACCAGATGTTTTGCAACACATGTTGCGCAACATGTGTTGTGCAACATGTGTTGTGCAACATCCTGGTACTCGGCTGGTACCAGGTGTTACCTCTTGAGAGACATGCTCTCCTGGTATCGGAAATCTCAAAACAGCTGGTTTGTATGGAAGTCAGTGTATAAACATTGCATACCTTACGGCGCATTGCATTGCAAGTTGGTTGCAAAGTTAGTGTATAAACATTGCATACCTTACGGCGTAGTACCAGGAGCTACCTCTTCAGTGGATGCTCTCCTGGTACTATACATTCGGAAACTGGTAGTTTTCGAAGAAATTTTTCTCGACTATCGGGAATCCTTGTGCAATTTCGTTTATACTTTAAAGTCACAAAGTCGATATTTTTCTGCATTGAATTTATCACATAGAAACAAATGTTGTTTATAACTGTTACATTTCCAATAATCGCACAATCGGCACAAATTTTTTGGGGTCTCCAACATGGCGAGGCCCTAAGCGACCGCATACTCCGCCTACCGTTTGATCCGCTGCTGGTTTGATGTAAACTTACTAGGTCGAACCCTCAAACGACTATCAACACAAAGAATTGTCCTAAGATAGTTAGACGACAGCTCAACATCAAGATTTGCATTGCCAGCACATTATTGTTGCAAGTTAGTTAAAAATGATTGAAGATTGTCCTGTTCATAGCATTGCTACAGCGATACTACTAGAAAGCTAGTTTGATGTCGATACGGCCAGGCCGTTCTAACGAAAAAAAAAGAAAGCTAGTTTGACGTATATAAATTATGATTTTGTTGACAACGAGCACCACAACTAATTGTACATATAACAACTTAATAATAAATTTCATACATGATTTTTTTATGTGTTTCAAGCCTATCAATAACCATGTTGTCGTATCAGGCAACTTGCCTAATTAAAAAGTTTAGAAGCATACCTAGACTATCTTGAAGGATTTAGTCAGTTCTTTACAACCTGCTGCAAGTCCGTCCCAAGTCCGTTTCTCTCTTTTTGATTTCTATGACTAATTAAAAATTAATTAAGAAGAAAACTTCAAAATTCCTTAATCCTTTGTTTAAGAATTTAAGCGCTTTAATGATTAGATTTCACAAACATAAAACATTGAAGCAAATCTTTGAGCTTATTAGACTATAGAGTTGAAAAAGTGTATATTACAATAAGTGGTAGCAAACTATTGCTCCAGCCACATAATTTCAATCGGACGTCTCTTTGTGCACTCCCTTCCGGCGAACCGAAAATGGTCATACTTATTTCCCTGTGGTATTGCAAAACTATCGTCCCTTTGTGTAGCTTTGTGGTAACATTGAACATTGAACCAGTTCTAAGCATCCATGGGAACCGCTCGATCTGCCGTGCCGCCAACCAGCAACTGTTGTCACTTGAGAAACGAGCCCGGTGCAACACAATGGAAACCGCAGCCGAATCTGTTCTTTGGAAGTGCTTTGGAAGGAGTTTGATCAAAGGCTCGAATTCGTAACCTCATGCAATAACGATAGTCTCTCGGACTCCACGTTCAACTGGATGATCCTTTTTTGATCGGCAAGTGCGTCAGGACACAATGGAAGCCACAAGAAGGCTTCAGGGCGCAGGAAGCATCGATTTATCTCCCTTATTTCGGTAAGGTGTTAAGGCAAAACCACAAACGCCGGCCTGTAATCAACCTCGCTAATAGGTTGTGTTTTTGTTTTCTTTTCTCCCTCGATTACCCCCGATCCGCCACCCTACCCCCACCGACCCCACCGTTGTTCCCCTCAAACGCGAACGTATGGGCGCAACCGTTTTGCCCTAATCGGAGAACCCAAAACTATTAATTATGCTTCGATCCCGAAACATTACACCCGCTCTGCTTGCGAGTGTGCTTGTCTGTGTTCGTGTATCTGGTTTGGAGGCTATGGAAGTGGTACAGATTTGCTTTCCACCGGACCAGCCGCAACGTGTGAAGTTGTGAGAACTCGTGAGAAAAGTGGACGTAAGGACGAACGCAAGGCATGTACGGCGCCGCGCAGAGGCAAAGTACGTGCGTGCGTGTGCGCGAGCCTTGCGCAACAAAGGCATAAATAATGATCCGTTCGATATCATTAGCCAATCATTGGTTCGCTTCGCGACGCGATCGGGATATTCTCCTTTGTTCTCTTGCCGACCGACAAAGGGCGCGAGCCGCTAAAGGTGAACGTGATCGTGAGCCTTTTGGATGATCTTGTTTTTCTTTCTTGCCGCTCCATCTTGGTCCACGGCAGAAGGAAAGTATTCGTCGCTTCTTTTGTTCATTTCTCTCGATCGCAGAAGCCGCTTTGCGGTGCGTTGCGGTAAGCGACGAACCTGCGAGAAATCGAGCAAAAAATTGCGAATTGATCATTGCCTCCCCCTTTCGTGTTTTGGGGTTTCGATCGAAGAATTATGGACTGGGCAGGTATTGGTCTCTTTCTTGGCTGAAGTTTGGTCCTGGTGTACGGAGGGCATTGCAGCACTCCTGGTAAACATAATGGTTTACTTCGCAACATCCATAGAGCTGCAGTTGCACTGTTTTAGACGAAACGCAACCGAACGGCAAAACAGGGAGACGATTCTTTTAGCTGTGAAAACAAGGTGCCTGAAAGCATCGTGGAACGGAACCGGTTGAACATCCTTTACTCGCTTTGATAAAGGCGTGGTTCGTAAGCCGACAAAGCTTGTCGGGAACCTTTGTCGTGGTGATTTGCTGCTGATGTACTTGAGATATGTCAGAAATTTTAGTCTTTGAAAGATTTTTTTCGAAAACTTACTACAAGGAGTTATTTATATTTATATATATTTGATATATTATTTGATATATATATCAATAAATCAATATATTTGATTTGTGGTATATCAAAAACCTGTTTGGTTTAACGATTAACTCCCTTATTGCCATCTGAGGATCTAGGAAGTTTGAATATTGAAATATGAATGCAATATGTAATTGGCTTCTTGACTTTTGTAAATGATCTTAGTCTCAAATGAAATTTGATTAAGGCATTTATGGATACCCATCAATGTTCGGTGTAGTTGAAGCTTTTAATAAATCCCAGGGTTTTAGTGCAGCAGTTGATAAGGTACCTCGTACTCCAACATAAGTTTAAGAAGGACAGATTAACCGTTGTGATAATTTTAAACAATTCTTAAAGCTTATAAAGTTTTGTTGTCGACGTTTTCTTCTAATAATCAACAATTCCCATATTCTTACATGTAATATCTCATAAATGTCTCATGAATTGCCAAAATGTCTCATAAATTTTGTCCCAACTTATTAACTATTAACATTAATTATTTAAAAATCAAAAAAACGATGTTGATCATACTGAATAAGCCGTTAAATTGTAAGAAAAAATAAATGAAAAAATAATATTAAATATTTCGAAAATGTGTTCGCGTTCGGTATCATGAATCCTCTAGCACCAGTCAATTCTCTAGTTATCTTTAATAGATACTGGTTTTCTGCTTCTCAGGATGCCATTGATCTAGTTATGACTAGCTCTTGAGATATGCAAGCTCGGCTAGACATTCATCATAAATAATAAAAATCATTACCTAGTCAGCTACTTCATTCTGTTACATTTTATAGTTCTACTTATTGAATGATGTACCAGTTCTACAATGGTTAGAAGCTCACAAAATGAAAACGAACACCACGATGCAACGCTAATGAGGACCGCTTTTGGGGGAAATTAAAAACATAAAACTGCACCTGCAGTAAGCGTCTGCGTTTGATGGCGCGGCATTTCTTTACATCCGACCGCGAAAGCAAAACAACTTCAGCTGCGACCGCATTTCATGCTGTTTCATTGATTGCCGCCACCACTAGCACCCTCGGCGTTGGTCGGCTGCATACAAAAAAAGGGGTTGATGGTGAACCATCGAATGCTTTTCAATATCCATTATCCTTATGGTTAATGGTAAGCTGTGTTTCACCTGCCATTCTTTTTTTGTAGCTAATTTTTTAGCTTAGACTGATTGTTTTCCGATGCAAATTCAAAGGATTAATATTATATCATATATTTTTTAATTCACGCATGGTTTAATTTATTTTTGAGCTTTCACATTGTATAAAAAATATACTATTTTGACAACTTAAAAAACAATTATGAGCTGAGTATATCTTAATCTTTATTTTTAAGTTGTGTATACTTAACAATCAATTGTATCTTCAATTTTGCTGTATTTACATAAATCAATAGCTTACTTCAATGAATAACAATATTATTCACAATACGGTGACATTAAATTCTCAATTAAGCTACAAAATCGTATCCGAGTTGGGAAAATTGACTCTGCAAGCATAACCGCTGGGAATAATAATGAAACTCATTAAATTCCCATACCGAGTGCATCACCAACGCACGCAACACACTGCCAAGGTCGCGAGATGCTACATTCGAAACACCAACCCGTGGTGAATTATCGTCCCTATCATCTGATAACTGTCGCCCACCTATGCTGAACCCAAACGGGGCCTGTAGAGTGTCGCGAGTATCGGCACCACTCGATTTCAACCGAAAGTAGGCAAAAGATGGCAGCAAAAATAATTACAAAATGATCATTACCCAAGGCCTTTTCCGGTCTGGTGACACTTGGTACAAATTGTTTGTGAAGTCCAAGTCCCAGTGCCAATTGCTGCTATACGCCGCAGTTCCCAGATGTAGATTGTGCGGAACTGCAACGAAGGTTGACTTTGCGCTGTACTTTAAACTCGACTCAATGACTACCTGCATTCCGCAGCCAAGCATCATTAGCGATCCCATTTTGAGATCGAACAAAAACAGCACAACCGTTGGGTCATTTAAATCGCCACCAAAACGAGTCTGGGTGATACCAGCTAGCCAAATTGCAATTGGTTTGCAAACCGATCAGAATGCATTTATGCGAAAATGCGAGAAAGAACGGTCGCACTTCCGAGGGGATTTTGGACGTTGATTTCAATTTTACATTTTCAATTAAATTGTTAATGAGAACACGATGTCTCTCCGGGGCTTGCGAATAGTAATCTGATCAATTATGCTTTTTATTTACTTTCAATTAAAAAGTGAAACACTCGTACCATTTGGTGGCGGATGCCGGAACCACTGCGAATGCAATCGATAGTTCGCATGGAATGTTTGTGATTGGGAATCGATCGGTTTAATGGAAATAACGTTGCATGGAACAAATTGAAAGAAATGCAAAATTGTACGATTTTTGTCGCTTCATCATCCATTATGACGAATGAACTATTGGAAAACTTGAAATCAAGGTTATATTTTGAACTTTTGATTGCATGAGCGAGGATTTCTTCAATTAATTTAACACTTTCTAAGACCAGCTTACTAACGATTTTCTAAAAAAATCAGAATTGAATATAATTTTACGGGATACAATTCGCCGATAAATCTTCCTTCACACTACAAAACATAGCAGATGACGCTCAATTACTTGCTCGTTACCGCGGTTTCTTTTACTTCCTTCTCGCTGTCTCACACACTGTTTCCAGCCTCAGATCATATGCCCGAAAGATCGTACGCCTGAAAGTGGAGAGAAGATAAAAAAAACATAAGCAGGTCAAAAGAACACGCTTCCTAATGATTGTGGCTTGAACTGCGTCGTCTTTTACCTTCATACTCTTGCCCGTGGAGTCAGTTTTCCTCCGGTACGATTCTGACGCTGGCGCTCGGTGCAAGTGTAGAAAGCCTTCACTCATGGTTCACTACGGCGGAATCGAAGGAATAAAAACGAAACGGCTAAACAGCATACAACACGCCGCAGATGAGGCACTGAGGCAGTGGGACAGATCCACCACCGAAGAAAATCATCCACCGACCATGGCGCCCATCGGCTGGATGGTGTTAATTTAACCTGTCCTCCGCTTTTCAAACGCTAATTCAAACCGCGCCGACTTTGTGCGGCCCATGGGAAGGAACCTTCCAGCAAAAAAGGCATCCTCGCGCGGTCCGCGGGCTTGGGACGCGCAAGGGCGATGATTTATGATATGTTGAGATGTTAACTTAATTACATTACCCTTCCTGGGGTGGCAAAACGGTGCCTCCATCCATCCACCGAGGACACAGAAACTGGGCGAAACCTCGAAAGCTCGATCCCGGCTACAGGCGCAGGCTAATCGTTTTTCTATGAAGGCGCTTCTTCGCTCCTTTCTGCACCTTTATTTCACATTATCTCAGCCTTTCATCATTCGATGCGATGGAGCCGAGATGGTCGGTCGTCTCTTTTCTCGCGAGAACGCAACGCAAAACAAAACATTTCTGGTGGATACCGTCCCTTCGGGGATTGGGGTTTGCTTGCGGATGCATATGTTTATCTCCCACCAGGAGCTAGGACAAAAACACGTAATTAAATATATTATAAAAAGTGCTGCATATCGGTACGGTAATTCCAACGCCCCGAAAGCAATGCATTAATGAGAACACAATTAAAATTCACTAACCTACCTTCGAACCTTCACCGGTAGAGTGCTTCCCTTCACAAAAATAGCACAAAAAAAGCACGCGGCTCCTTCATGTATTCGCTTCCTGTCCTTCTGGCAGTGTTGCAACAGTTTCTCCATATCACCGGCCATGCTACAATCAGCGGAGAGAACGAAGCAGCCGGAAAATAACATCAAAAAGGTGTGCTTTTTTAATGCGCCAGCGGAAAAACGCCTTCGATAAGGCTAATGCTGCCGATGGGCTGATTTTAATAAGAAACGACAGCACGGCACGAACGCCATTGAAACTGCACTTGCAAATGCATCACCACATCACCTAGCCACCATGCTGCAGGGTTCCGTGAACTGCAGGAACACAGGGAATCGTAGAAAGGGAACTCTCTCACACACACGTGCGCGAGAAAACATGAAAGCGCATTGCGCATCGAGGTCCGATTTGGGGCGATTTGCGCAACGCGATAAGAAGCTCGATTTTATAGCGTGTAATGAAGGGTAATCAAGGATCGACATTTTTATGTTCACAATTTATTCAAATTATGCGTTAATTATGTGCATTCGAGTGAGCAACCGATGGGTGACCTGCCGATGGGGCAATATTTCAGCGCGGTGGCATCGAGCAAACGCGATTAGCCTTTGGCAATGGCGGTGCGTTTGCTTTGATGCTGATGGGGTTTGCTGTTTGCTGGCTGCTTAGGTGGTGAAAGGGTAGGCGCACAGCCGGTGGGAGGCATCGGAGGTACATCGAGAGATGAATCCAACCGTAGCTAATGGGATGTGAACTACGCATTCGTCACGGGATGACATCGACGTCAATCATACATTCGTGACCTTCTTAAAGAGCTTATTGGTGGAAAACATGTACCATTGTTTACTTTCGGTACAATTCGGTCAAATAATACAGGAATTGAATAAATGGATGAGTTCTTCCGATTGTACTTCGTTAACAATTTCCCCAGTCGTTCAAACATTACACCAATAGTAGTTAGTCTATTGATGCTATACAGTTTAAAGAATCTGGAACTTCTATTACAATTTTTCAGAGTTGTGAGATCACAAATCTGCTGTAAGATGCAACAAATCTCCAGGAAATACAATTGTTCTGGGGACGAATTTAGGTTCCCTGGGGAATAATCCCTCGAAACCAAAACGGATTGTTCAGCTACGGGTAAATAAAGTAAAAAAAAATATCAGGATTGTTGCAAAGTTTCGGATTTTATCAGTAGATTTTTAGCAGCCTCGTTTATAATGAGAGACGTTCAAAATTTATTACTAGTCTTTTCTCGATTGGAACAGGAATAGGGCTCGATCCTCGAAATGCAGCCCTTTTTAATTGCATTGATGGTGGCGCCCTCTCTCGTCATTCGTTCCAAGCTCCGATCATCCAGATGGGCAGATTGTGTCAAAAACTTAGGACAAGGACTTGACAAGGATTAATAAGCGTAGACCTTTAGAGGCTTTGTAATCGCACTGTTTCAAATCTGATTAAAACAGTTATACTGCCTAAAAGAAGATTTTACTACAATTGTTGACTATTTCCTAACTATTTCCTTGAAGAATCCATGTACCGTTAGAGTTAAATCTGAGCTCTGGCAAAAGAATGGAAGATATCCTTGTTAAACTGCACCTACTCCACTGCACCATTGACGTACAAACAGTTTAATTATGAAAGTAGAGTCAAGAAGTGCATTTGATGCAATCAGAAGGATATTTTTAAACATGAACTGATTACTATCTGAAACATGATTTACTATCTGATTATTGTTGATTTTGATCCGTTTGAAACCTTTTCTCTGAAATATTCTTGACTTCATGGGATCAACAAAACATTCGACAAACAAAACATGGTCTAAGTTTTAGTTAATTATTTTATGTGAAATTTAGACAAAAAAAATCCGGATGGAGCTGGATGACTTAAAAAATAATGTAATCATAAATATATAATAAGTTTCTGGTGATTATTTGGTCCTTTGGAACATCCAAGACGACATTCCTTTAATACTTCTGAGACATTCAAGTTAAACTAGGCTTCTACGACAATACCCACTGTATACAATGACATCAGTTGAATTAAACGGTCCGTGGCAATTCAGTGCTCATTTGCAGCATGTTGCGTGTGTGTCGATGGACACCAACTGGAGCTACGCTATTTGCTACGTGTCATATTAAATGCTTTCATTAAAAGTCACCCCCGGTGCAAGTGCCAACGATCGTATGCACTTCTGGCGCTATTCACCAACATTCCAGCATTGCTCAATTCTCCTTACGATATTAATGGTCTGCTGGCGGTGCAAACGAGCCCGATTGCCCTCATCGCCCGGTGTCGCTTCGTCTGTTCCATCGAGCATCGAGATAAAACGGGTGACCAACAACGATCCACCGATCTTGGATCAGACGGTGCGTCCCGCGGAAAAGGGACGGAACAGCCGGAACGGTTCAAGATTAATGTTGCCTTTGATCAACGGTCCAGCGGAGTCGGTGCAGGGAGACGACGACTGTCTCGCTTAGCGGCCTCTCGCGAACGAAACCGGTAGCCGTAATCGTTGTCAATGCGGTTGTAAACAAATGTTTCCCAGATAAGCTCGAGTCCGAGCGACTCGTGCAACCCTCCGCACCGCGTCACGGTGTCCGGCAGGATAGCGATCGTCCGTCCGTCCGGCCGGTTCGCTCGTCCAAGGTGGCGGTCCTTATCTCGAGTTTGTTTCGTATCGTTGGCGTCCGGACAGACAAGATGCAGACGCCAAAGACGACCAATCCGCAGACGTAGCCCGTCAGTGCTTGAGTGTTGGTTCCTCCGAGTGATAAATGGTGTTTGCTGCAGCCGGTTTAATCGTGGCAACGTTTCGACCGTCCAGCTTGTGCCTCATCGCGGTCATCAACGATCAGCGTTCAATCGGCGAAAAGGTGATGTCATGACGGGTGTCGAGAAGTTCCCGAAAGAAGCATTTTAAATAATTCAAAATGCAACCGCACAATGAAGCACCCGACTTTCGTTAGAAAGAATAAAGCAATACCTTCATCCACATTTAAATATGATAAAACTGAGAATAGTTTAACAATCTTATCTACAGGGAGATTTCAATGCAATGCTAGTACACAATACGTCAGAGTTTCTGCAACGAACTTTCTATAGAATTACTCAGGCTTTACTTTCCGTAAGGTGATCTAGTAACGCTCCGCAAAGACTTGAATGCATTCATAGAGACGTTTCACCCATCGCAAAACCCCTTATCTACCCGCACAGTTGGCTCGTGATCTTCGTGGATAGAATCGGCAAATAAAACCACCGATCGAGCTTTTCATTATGTCAGTCTGCGCGTTGGAAGACATTAATTTGCCTGCTCGGTGAAGAGGTGTGAAAATATCCTCCCCCCTTTTTTGGATCTTTCGTCGATCTCTAATCTACCGACACAAGCGGCAAAGCAAAAGGGCCACATAACGATCGCCCGATGAGAATGGATGAGAACTTTCGAAGATTTGCGATCGCGCGTTTTTTTTCGGCTGCTTCCGAAGCATTTCCAAACTGGCAAGAAAAGGTGAAATAAAGAACGAACGAGCGTACAAGTAACAACGTTTTCGTACACGGTACCGGGTAAAAGGTGAGAACGACCCAGCGACGCTAAAGGGCGACCTTCGGTAAGCGTCTTACGGCAACAAAAATAACCCAAAAAAAGCAAAACAAAACGCTTCATCGAACCGATCGATCGGCGGCTCGCTAATTACAGGGCAGCGAATGTTTTCCTTCCCGCATCGCGCTGTGATTCACGCGATCTCGCGTCTTTCTTTTTCCGACACACGTCCCGCGGTACGAGATGGGTTTTGATGAAAAGTGCATCCTACTGACAGGCTTCACACCGACCGTACCGTCCATACCCGTAAGACACTGGGCCATGCCCGACAAGTTGCGCGTGGATCGGCAAGAGAAACTTCATTCATCAGCGCCGCAGCCAAAGGGATGAAGGAAGCATCCGCGATACGATTTATGATCGTGTGAAACCGACCGCCTTCGTCTCCGTGCCGCATTTGATGCACACGAGCCTCTTCCGGGCGCAGGACACGAGAAGAACGAAATCATCTAGTTTGAACGTTTCCACCGCAAAACTGACCCAGAAGCCAATCGGGACTGAACAAAAAGGTGCTAGCGGACCCTTTCTCTTCCCGCCCGCTTGGCGAATGCCCTACCACGAAAAAGGTAAGGTTAGATTTGATCCGTTTATAATTTTCCACATCGATCGATATCGCGAAACACACCACTCTGATGGGTATCGAAATTATTAAAAAGAAATTAGGCAACCACCGGTTCGCAGTTTGCGTCTTGTGCAGTTTGCTGGATGGTTTCATATCTCTTTATTTTTCTTCCCATTACCAGAAGCCAATAATTTCGAGATCGAAGATTACGATCTGGGCAAACCGGGCTTTCGTTTGCTCTAGGTTTTTGTTTTGTGGTTTTTTTTGCGGTGTAACCTCCCATTTTCTGCTCGCTGGTGGACTCGATCGATTTTCTCCTTTCGGAGGGTTTAGTAGGGTGCATGATGTTTGTTGCGTTAACAATTAAGATTATTAGATGACCATTCGCAATGTCCGCTTTTGCTTTCAGACCCAAGCTGTGGAAACTTAAATCTTCCATTTTCTTAGGATGGTTAATCTAATGGTATGTTTATATACAACTAAGCTAAAGATAATTATCTGTAAATGTATTTAAGTGCCTAGTATGGGAAAATGAATGATACCGACGTGGTTGCTAGAAATCACTACTTCTAATATTTGAATTGCAATAGCCTGCAGTGTGCCTGCATGAAAATGATTTACAAATATATTGCTCGGTAGCATAAATTATGTATAAATGAGCTACTCACTTTTGATGAATCATTTTGAGAATATTCAGATATTATTCACGTATTCATTATTCATATATTTGATATTATTATATTATTCACTAGAAATTTTTTTTATAGCTTTAAGAGACTTTGCATTCCAAAGGAATTCTTTCGTCTCAATATTCACTAGAATTGTCTTTAGACGGTGGCGTGTTTAACCGCTAAAGCGTTTCGCTGCTTAATTACATTACTTACGTTATGGAGCTTGGGCTCCGTTCGGCATTTTTAGTTACCGCGGTGCTTTACAAAAATATACATAGACACAGTTCAACCCAACTTCATTATAAATTTCTGATTTTTGTCATTTTTTTACTGAAGTTAATCATAGTTTTTCACACTAAAAAATATTACCTTATGTCGAGTTTTCAGCTTAAGTAGTTTCAAAATTGTAGGATCGTTATAACTTTTTATAACGTTGTAACGATATAAGCATTTGTAACTAGTCAACTCTCTTTAGTTGAGCCATCGTTGAGTTGTTTGACATCAATAAAAATCGAAAAAATTACCGAATCAGAATTTACGAGATGTTCACACCAACCTAACACGAAGTATTTTTTTTTGTTTCGTTAGAACGGCCTGGCCGTATCGACTTATTGTACCACGTAGTCGGATAGTCAGTCCTTGCTACGGGGGATTGGTCCGGATGAGATTTCGGTCCGGTACGTTCATGTGAAGACCGGCTTCGCTACCATCGTGCCACCGGGTCGCCCCACACGAAGTATTTGCGTAGATAAAATTTCTTGCTTCTCTCTACCGGCACAACAACCTCAAGAAGTCTAGGCCTACCGTCTCCGACTTTCTTTGACTTAACTTAACCGCTGCTGGATCAGCTTGGTCCGGAAAGGATTTTGGACCGCTGGTATCAAATAAAAATGCGGGCTGCATCCCGGTACCATTGTAACTAATAACCTCGTTGGTTGGCATGCAACACAAGCAACGAGGTTCCAACTATCGATTTAAACAACTAAAATCAACACAGTCGATAAGGGTTGATTGTACTTCCAATGTAGTTCATGCAGTTTTTAAAAGTGTTTTGTATTATCTACAGAACTTTGTCCTTCGTACATATGGGATTTGTACCGTGAATTTACGCATTGAAATTAATAAATTTTCCATCCCTGTTTTTACATTTCTTTCTCCCGAAATAAAGTCTCTTTTATTCCTTCTCTAGGTAAAACGTCACAGCAGTAATTCGACACAAAACTGTAAAAACGACATAAAACAAGAGGAACTTAGGACCCGTAATCACTTGTGGTTAGATCCAGTTAAATATGATCTATGGTAGCTGCTATAGTAGCATGATATCGGTGAGTGCTGATACGCCATGTATCATGCCTCCAATTGTATGTTATCCAGCTGTTAAAAATTAAAAAGAGTTACCATTATTAGTATTACCAACGAAGTGCGAAATCGACCCAAAAGTGATAAACAAGCTTTAAGTAATCTAAATAATTTATTGTCAACACATTTCTAAAAAGCAAAGACAATTTTCTACCGTTATTAAATAGGTAATGTAATTGTTGGAATGTATATTAGCATGTATAGAAGATGGAAAACTTTCTTACCCCATGTTTATTGAACAATTAAGAATTGGTGGTTCGCAATGATTCCATGTCGGAAATATATTTTTATTTATCAATGAAAAAACAATCAATACTGGATTAAAAATTGAATAAAAAAATGGTTCTTTGAATTATTAATCAAAGTGTTTATTTTATTAATCTAATTAAGCTCACTGTGATCACACGTCACGAACCGGACCAAGTTGATGTCCCCATATCGAAAACGGTAAAGAACCAAACCCAACCGGACACCGGGTGTCGCAAATGATAAGTAATTTATTAGAAAATATCTCAACTCCATGATGGAGTAAGCCAATTAGGGGACAGGTTTTAACACTGCATCACCTTGGTCGTACGGACGGTGGGTACTTACTTAGTTACCGGTGTGAAGCTGATCATTTCCCATCCGTAGCAGGTAGTTGCGATTGGGTTGCATCTCGGTGACGATGGTGCGCTGGAACTTGTTTCGCTCGCCCCGGCAGCAGAGGAGTGCTCCGTCTTGGCACATTATTTTTCACACGTTGCCCGATGCAGGCAGCGTTCGGTTGTTTCGTCAACCAGAAACGATCAAGTGAGGGCAAGACCTTTTGCGGATAATTACTGAATTGAATGCTCGGGCTAACCGCACTGGAAGGTCCTTACTCACTGAATTACCCGTGCGCACGAAGCCACGACGTGTTGATGATATTCAATCAGCCACGTACGGCTGGACGGGGGAACTCGTTTGTCTTTGAGAGCGATACTCTTAACAGAAAAAAACGGTGCTTGCTTCCTTCAGCTACGTTCCATTGTGCTGCTAAACCTTTTTCCTTTGGATAAAGTCATTACTCACTCATCAGCAAGACCGCCCGGGGCTTTCGTGTACAAATATTAATATTAAATCAACATTCGATCGGCGATCGGGTCCCAATCTGCTTGCCAGCCGAGGAAAGAAAACGGCATCTTTCGCCACCGAAACACACCGGTACAGAATAATAACCGACAAAAGCCGGTTGGTACAAAACAGCGCAACGAAATGGTGTCACTGGCAACCGCCAGACAAGTGGTAAACATTTTCTTATCAACATTTTTCGTCCCGAAACATCTCATTCGTTCCGCTCCGTGTGGTTTTGGGCTGGAATGGCTCGGTTTCGACCCTTCGCCTCGCCGGGGATGGACGGGCCATCCTTTCGCTCGCTTCCCGCTGAAAATTGTTGGCAAACAAACGCTTGCGGCCTTTTACGTGCTGTTTTATGGAACTTGAGCATAAGGTTTAAAAAAGAAACTATCATAGAAATGTTCGCCGCTGGATACGGAACACCTGGGGAGTGTGGCCATTGGAATATCTTTTTTTTCTCTCTCTCTCTCTGCGGAAGGTCCTTGCTGTTCCTAGTTTCGTTCGATGCATAAAAAATAGAACGAGACGAGAAAACATTGAAGGACCTTCTCAACGAAGCCGTCTGAGAGTCCAAAACCTTGCTACAAGAATATGAGGACGACCGCTGAATCTATAACAACGCAAAAAAGAACTCATAAGGCAGACACCCAGACTGTGGTGGCAAGATGAAGCTCGTGATGCTGGTTACGGATGGAAAAATAAACCTCTGGCATTCTCCCTACTTCGTACAACGTTGAACCATATACATACAGGCAGCCAAGGCGCACAGAAAAATAAAATAAAATAAAATAAAACAACTTCGCCGGACTGCCAAGCTGCTGCAAACGACTTCAAAATGTGAATAACGTTCACCACCATCCGGTCGCAGTTGGGAGCTTACGAACCACCGCTGACGAGTTAAACTAATGAAGAAAATGAGTTCTCCCGACCTCCAGAAGAGTGGGTGAGGACACGGACGGGCCTGGTGTCTTCCCATGTCGCCCATCCGGGACCGTCCAAGAACGGTGGTGAAAGGCGACAAAATGACATCCAAACGAGCTCCGAAACGGACGGCGGTGGACAGGATGAGAAATAAATTGCTTTTTAAGCAACCCACAGCATTGCGTGCGAAGGTCCTTTCACAAATTGTCTTCTGCTGCGATGTGTTGGGCTGTGTGTGTGTTTGTGTGTGTTTAGGTGCACTTTTTTCCTCACTGGTTGTACTCAGAGCTGTTCCTTCTCAGGCGAGAGTTCCATTTGCTCTGTCTGTACGAGTGAAATGGAAACGAAGTCTGCAAATAAGGGAAAACTGCTGGATGAGTTGCGACCGGTGAGACGCAATGGGAAAACAGCGGCTCAAGAGCAAACAGTGTGAGAAGAAGGTGAGAATGGCAACTCGCGAGCAAACAAACGTCTCACTGCATGGTGCGCTCGCACTCGCTGCAGCACAGTGGGCGGAGTCTGATGGAAAACAAGTTTTAAGGGTAGTTTTTTGCTCATTTCTTTTCACACCGTTTCGTACGCTTGTTTTCCCCTTCGCTCGCATGTGTGCAGTGATGTTTCGCCGTGTGTTGTGTTGTGCCACACACAACGGCAACGCGCTAGCGAAGGTTTGAATGCCTTGGCGATGATGAATGAAAGTTAGTTTCAAACTAGTTGTCAGTCCGTTCGTACGCGCCTCGGCCTGGTTGGTGAGCCCACACGTTTACATTCGATACGATACGTTGCGTGAGGAGAATCGGAGTGTGTCGGTGTGTGAGTGTGGTGTTGCATTTGCTGGTGTTTGCCAGTACACTCGAGACGGACCGGAGTCGAGTCGGAAGTCGCAGTCTTGGAAAACAGTCGCTCGAAACAGACCATCCATCGGAACGCGAATTGAATCGAACGCCGTGAAAAAGCTGTTGTGCAGATTGAAAATCGAACCATGCAATTGTAAAACAACATCATTCCGTTGGTTGCGTTGTGTAATTTTGGTGAAGCTCAATTTAGTGACGTAGAAAACTAGTGCGACAAGTGCGTTAGTGAGCATTTGAAGCGTACCTGTGCACACATGATAGTGAAGCGATCCTTTTGGTGCATTTGAAGAAACCTGCTGCACATTTAGTGACCTTTTCGTGGCAGTTGGTGAAACAAGCATTAGCACAGAAGCGAAAAACTGTTGTGAATTGAGCAACGGACACGAGCTCATCGTGAACGAATCTTGGAGGAGGATGCTACTGGAGGCGGCCCACGGCAACAATCACAATCCGCACCATCTGCTGCAACCGCCCGTGCCACATCCGCACCACCACCACCACCCGCACCATCCCCTGCACCCGCAGCATCCACATTCGCAGGCCGCGGCAATGGTGGCGGCGGTGCAGGCGGCGGCCGCCCTCACGGCGGTTAAAAGTGCAACGAACTTCTCGATTGCGGCCATCATGGCGCAAGGAAACGGTAATGCCAACAACGGTAGCAATGCAGTCGGCAACGCAACCACAAACAGTGACCCAACACCGGCGGCCAACACACGGATCGAGGAAGGCAATTATCGTAAGTTTCCTGAGCGCATTTTTATTATCCTGCACTGTTCGCAGCGAGCCTGTTCGTGGTGTTGCTGTGAAAATCAAACAGTATTTAGGTACGGGATGGTTGGACTCGGGACAGGACGATTATCTTGTTTAGAGCATTTTTACACCCCGCCATAAAGGCAGGGCGAAAAGATGAAAATGAATCCGAAGCTCATTGGTACGGAGTAGCCGTCGGTACTTCGGTGCGAACGGTGGCTTGAGCTGTTTGAAAATACTTTTGAAAGGCATGATCCTTTTATGTTTCACGTGAAGATAGATTCAATTAAAATATAAATATTTACGGTAAACATAATTGAAACAATCTTTAGCACAAATCATTGAAAATCTATTCTGCCTTGAAAACATATGTTAATTAAACTTAGTAGGCAGTGATTTTTAGATGATGATTTTTGATTATGTTTAATTTATTCATTTCACACGAGATTTACGATGACTCCTGTTATTAGATGTCCTTAATGAAAACTTTTACAAACAAAATACATTACATACATATTACAATTACATATTTTTTACAAATTAAAGATTGTATGAAATAAATGCGTAATGCATTGAAATTTTAAAATGTCAGGACAATTAAACAAAATCAAACATCTCTAGCAAAAAAAAAAGAAATATGTGTTGCACTTCTCTAAATATCTGCATCTCTATTTAAGACTTACTTTACGAAGTTATTCTGTTAAACTGCTGTGAAAATCAAAAAAATATTGCTTGCGTTGTTATTGAGCAATTATGCGATACGATAAATAATCTTAGCTCAGAACTGGAAAATATAGCTATTACAATATGTGTTTGTTAGTTTCGCTACTAAATCTTTAACAAAAAAAGGGTTTTCTAAAATGTTTACATAGATTTTGCACCACTTCAATTATTTCAAATTAATATCCTTTACGTGATATAAATCTAATGGTAAATTATGTCAATGTTTATTGATGTCTTTCAACCATAAACGTAAACTAGACATCGATTTGCAAACGTCCTTCTTTGCTTTAATCAGCTCAGATTACAACCCGATCATAATGTATTCTATTTCAAGCCACCAAACGTCAGGCAACGACGGTTAACACGATTGCTCGCTGTAGCGATCGTTACGATCATCTAATCGTTTCTCGATCGAGCTTAAAATAACATCACTAACCTAACTCATTCCTTCTGCTGAATCCCTTCCCCACCCTATGCAGGACCTCGTTCGCGCACTCCAGAACGGTCGTCGGAGGTAACCGAGGAGGAAATCAATGTCAACGTCGAAGATTGTAGCGATTCGGAAGAAAGCACGGAACAGCCGCGCGAAACACATTCGCGAACGGCATCCACACCGGCCAGCGTGTCCGACGAAGATCGTCTGTCACCCGAGATCGCACAGGTACGCGTTATGACCATCTCTCGCGTCGATTGATGAGTTGAAGTTGAAGATCTGAAGTTTACGAACCAGAAAACTAATCTTGTGCTATTTCTTCATTCTCTTTGGCTATTCACAGAAAGCACCAAAAATTGTTGGATCTTGCAATTCGGAGGATCTCCGACCGGTCCAGTGTCACCTGGAAACGAAAGAGCTGTGGGACAAATTCAACGAACTCGGCACGGAAATGATCATCACAAAAACTGGCAGGTAAGCGACTGGAAATGAAGAATTTCTGGTAATCTGGTAGCAGGAGTTCACTGGAGCTCGTATGCAGACCTCGGAAACTCACCTTTATTTTTGTTTTCGTCATCCTCCTTTTCCCATTTAGACGTATGTTTCCAACAGTTCGCGTCTCGTTTTCCGGTCCAATGCGTCATCAAACTGCTGCCGATCGGTACGCCGTACTGCTTGATATCATTCCTCTCGATAACCGTCGTTATCGTTACGCTTACCATCGTTCGGCATGGCTTGTGGCTGGAAAAGCTGATCCACCTCCGCCTGCCCGGCTTTACTCCCATCCGGACACACCGCTAGGCCCGGATGCCCTCCGACGGCAGGTGATCTCCTTCGAGAAGATCAAACTCACCAACAACGAAATGGACAAGACGGGTCAGATCGTCCTCAACTCCATGCATCGTTATCAGCCACGGATTCATCTGGTGCGAATTGGTCCCAACCAGTCCGTTCCGACGAGTCCGGCGGAGCTGCAGGAGCTGGATCACAAAACGTTCGTCTTTCCGGAGACGATCTTTACGGCTGTAACTGCATACCAGAACCAGCTAATTACGAAGCTTAAGATCGACTCGAACCCATTCGCCAAGGGATTTCGCGATTCTTCAAGACTAAATGATTTTGATCGGTAAGTTCACCATACAAAGATGGAAAACTTGTGTTTAGACACCTCGTCCTTAACATGTTTGTTGATGTCTAACTCTCTCTCCGTCTATCTTTCTGTTCCTCCAAACAGTGATCCCATGGAATCGTTCCTTCTCGAGCAGCATCTTCGTTCACCGTTGCGGCTCTTTCCGGACCAGGTGATGGCACAGTTGGGAGGCGCCGGAGGTCCACCCTCGATGCAATCCAACGATCCGTCCGTGCTGTTGGAGAAGGCGCGTCAACAGCTCCATCTCTGGGGCAACCCATCGGCGGCCTACAGCGAGCTGATGCTCCAACAGCTTTACCACCAGCGACAAAACTTTGGTCTTAACTTTGGTCCACTGTGGCAAAGCCAGTGGCCAACACAGCTGCCCCCCGGTTTCCTGCCAAACGTTGCCCCGCCGCCGGCCCACACACCGGCCATGCAGGGAGTGGCTGCGGCAGCTGCTGCCGCCGCGGCCGCTGCTGCTGCCGCCGCCAATTCCGGCGGTGGATCCAGTTCCTCATCTCCTTCTGCCGCACCACCATCCGGACCGTCGATTTCACCGGAAGTGCGACCGAAGTCCTTCGCCCGCTTCACCCCTTACCAGATTCCGCAGCATCCTTCGTCGCCTGCACCCAACCCGGGACACCCGCACCATTCGCCTGCCACCCGGTCCGGTTCACCCGGATCGTCTCGATCTCCTTCGCACTAAATCTGTGGTGTGATTTTGTGTGTATCGGTGTGTGCGTGTGTTTATGGCTTTGATTGGTTCTCCACGAACCAACCGGAAGCCGTACTGGATGGACAAAAACTC
The DNA here is from genome assembly GCF_943734755.1 of Anopheles moucheti. Classification (NCBI taxonomy): domain Eukaryota; kingdom Metazoa; phylum Arthropoda; class Insecta; order Diptera; family Culicidae; genus Anopheles; species Anopheles moucheti. The sequence continues at coordinate 37,251,584 of NC_069141.1, read as the reverse complement.
GTGATAGTGTCCGAGGAGCGTATCCGCGGCAAGTGTATTAGTATTAGTGTGCACACTAGAGAGGCTTCAGTTGAGTTTAGTGAGTTCGTTTATAGTGGTTGATTATAGTAATGATTAGTTATAGCAGCATCAACATAACCATCTCGTAGCCAATGTTAACCCGTCATTCGCGTGCAGGATCGTTTTGTTCTTTCCTTTCTTCTTCGTGGCTAGAAACAAAAGCAAAAACGGAATGTCCTTACACTGCATGTGTGAAAGGTGATTGTAGTTGAATGATGTAAATACTGTCACAACTTTCTGTACATAGCACAAACGTGCACGTTAAGCGCTGTTTGCGAATCATACATCATACGGAAAATAAAATCATTATTTAAAAATCATAGCAAATAGAAATGTTGTATTGTGTGTTACAATGTGATACGTACTTTGAGAACGAAAGAAAAAATATATGAAATTGTCGAATTATATTTACGATAACATTTACAAACATTTCTTCATTCAAACCAACACTAAAATTACTTTCTATTTGAAAAGAATAAAATGTTGGTTTATAGAAGAAATTTTAAAAATTAATGTTTATAACTGCAATTAAATGCATGTTACTAAGTCATCTCATCGCTACTAAATACTCTCTGTAGTATAAAATCGATATTCATTTATTCATTTATTTTAAAACTTATTAACTGCTTGAAATTCGTGACATAAATCCTAATAGTCGGTATAATTAGTAGAAATACTCAAACCAATTTTTTTGTGAAAGAAACTAAAAAAGATTTAAAATTTAATTCAGTAAACCGATTTCTTCTTGCTTTCTAATGTTTCTTCAGAGTTTCAAGTTATATTGTACCATACATATATTCATTTCAACATTAAAACAATCATTACGGCATTTTAAATATTCTTTGTTCATAAACAATACAGTTCAAGAATGATACAAGCAGTACCTGTACGCATATTTATATTTTGTTCCTCGCTTCTATACTTTTGGTAATACTTTATGGTATACCTTTACCTATGGTATGAATGAATGACCGGGGGCAAATCATCATCTTACGCGAGAAATACAATTAAAATCCCAATTTTTTTATTCTCAGCCCATACCGTATTGCTTGAAATCCCAATATTTATTTGAAAAAAAATTATAAGGCATTTAGGATTATAAAAAATGAATCTATACCTTTTAGCCAAAATCTTTACATTATTTATATTTTTAACATTACTCATTACCCATAAAAAAACTAAGCCTGTTACATAAACTCTCTGTTCGTCTTGTTCTTCTTGTTGTTCTTTCTTCGCTTTTTGTATTTCTTCGTCAATATGTCACATCTGATATCAATAGAAATCGTCCTCTGAATTCCAAAAGCTATTAGTTATATTATTTAAACGGTTTATTATTATTGCACTCTTCACCTTCCAGCGATTGCTTTATCACCCACTGAGCTTCTGAGCAATTCGTTAAATACACTTCATCTTGTTTTGGAATATGGTTTTGTTTACTTGAGTAATTTTGACCCTATATACTCATCAGCTACTTTCTTGCTGCCATGATCGACATTGCAGTTCAGACCTTCGCAGCACAGCAAGTCAAGGTCCTTTGAAGGCATCGTAGGGGACACAATTCGTGTGTGCATTTACACTGTCTCCTGCTCACGAGCCCATCGCTCGCTGTCCATCAGGGCCATTTCTTTCCGTGTCCTTGCAATCTACTCGCAGCCTTGACGGTAACGGGAAACAGCAAGAACGACGTGTCGTATACCGATCTTATACCCACTGATTCTTCTAGCTCAAAATGACTTTCTACGCGAAAGAGATAAAACCGTAACCGAGAGGAGACATTAATTTTAAACTCTACCATTCGAATAACCTGTCCTTTCTCGGTACACACAAACCAAACCGGCATGCTCGCCATAAAAATCACCCACGGTGGCACGTGGCACAGCCTTGTGTCGGTTCCATCTTCAGGCTCGTGGACATTTTTATGGGTACCCAAGCACCATCATGCCCAACGCACGAAAGAGAAAAAAAGCACAGTGGAAAAACATAACAACACTATCCTTCACCTATTCCATGACAATGCGTTTGAGGATAATATTGGGCGTGAAGCTATCTCATGCCCCGATGTACGGGGCCGGAGAAATAATTCCGATTCGATGTACCTTTCCTCGGCACGTTGCGACCTTCCCGGTGCAGTTGCTCTGGCTTGTCGTCCATTTCGTCAGGGTCGCATCGGTAATGTCAGCTTTATATCCGCAAAATTTCCCGCCGCGGGTTTGACGGGCATCCTTGGGCGGCAGGGCAACGGGCGAAGTGCCGTACGCGTAGTTATCCGCAATTTGTCTGGTCACGTGTCGATTTCTGGCGACCTCGAGCATCCTCGGGCCCGTCCTTGCCAATTTATCTGGCTCATGATTCTAGCGTGAAGTAGTTTGGTATCTTCGCCTGCGAGATAATTGGCCGGGCGTTGCCCTTGGTGTGAGCCGTGAGCGTGCGTTCGTCCATGCGTTTGGGAGCATCCTTTTTCGTGGAACGTGTGACACATCTCTACCCTAGCGCTTTTGTTCCACCTGGAACTCGAACGGTGCAGCAGAGCAACGAAATGAACATCATCAACATCGTCACCATCATCATCATCATGGTCGTGACCAAGGTAATGTCCATTCGATACGGTGTCGGACTAATCTGGCAGATAAACAGTGGTAAGGATAGTGATATGAAGATATGTTACCTTCAACTAGGTAAGAGAGGACATAATTCAATGTATTAAATACAGTAAAGTAAGCAAGAGTTGCCAAAATGTGTGTTATTGTTTATCACAAAATGAGAAAGACTGAATAGTTCTCGGTAATACATCATAAAACGATTATTATTACAAAGTGATTATTAGTTTTCGCTTGGATAACCGTGTCATGATTGACGAGGTGAGATTTGTTTAGAATTTGGATTTAGTTACTTTTGTAAGGTAATACAGTCATTCCCCGAGATACGCTCTTATAGCGGACCGCTATAATCCGGGAGAAATCCGCGTAACTCGAATTTCCGCGTAAGTGGAATCCTGGTGCAACTTCGTTTATACTTCAAAGTCACAGAGACGACTTTCTTCTCTGCACTTAATTTGTTAAGCGAATCAGGTGATTTTTAGAAAGTTTACATTGAAATAAGGCAAAAACAAATGTTTTATGTGACATAAAAGGTATTTTCGACCAATTTTTCACCATTTTGCTTAAAGTTTGTGCTATAAACTAGCTCAGCTGTCAAATTTCCAAGAACCGCGTATCTCCGAATCCGCGTATAAGAAGAACTGCGTATCTCGGGGACTGCCTGTATTAAACAATATTGAAAACTGGAGGATCTTTAATCAAAACTAAAGGTTTGATTTGAATAGGAGAGAATTCATTAAGCAGAATCAAAATTGAATCGCTCCTATAAAAAGAAGAATTCCACAATTAGTTCAATGCGTAATCCGTAAGGATATTCTCATGTATATGCAGCTATAAATATCTTATTCCAACTCATTGTGATAAGTACTTTTCAATAACTCATAAATATATCAAAGATTAATATTAAGATTATTTAGATTTCCAAACATATCTCCATGAACTCTTCAAATTCGATATCGTCATGTGCGGATTGAAAGTTCCGCCTTGGTCTGCTGAACTCAATAGGTTTGTTTTCGCCATTGCGCTGATTCTCATAAATTTCACAGGCGTGAGACTAACCATTTCCGCTGGCTCTGCCATGTTGGTGCTTTGTACCGCAATGGGAAGGAAAGAGTATTCCCTAAAAAGCGACCAAACAACCTACCGCCGTGTCATTGCAGCGCAAATGTGTCGCAGGGATCATTCGGCTTGAATTCGCGCCCGGTACGGTTGCATTCGCGAAGAAGACCACCGACCAACGACGATAGAAAATTTGTGCTTTGAAACTCATAAGAGCGTTCGCGTCATCCACCATGCAACACCCCCCCAAAAACATTCTTCGCACAGAAGGTGCAAGTGCATGCAGTTTTATGATGACGTGGCCCAATACCACGGTCCACGGCCATTGTCTGCGCAGTCCACGAATGGCAATTGCTTTACTTGTCGTCGCGACACCAGAAAGGACCGGAGAGAAATTGCGTCGACAATGCGTAAAGGCACCCGGGCAAGCTTTCGTCCTGGCACGGTGGAAAGGATCCAATTTATCTATGAAGCGAGAAGTTTTTGTAAGGGGTGTTGTCCACAGCGATGCCGTCTCGATTTTGTCGCCGTTGAAACGCGTTGAATTTGCTGAAATTGAGATTTTATCGCTGCCGGTCGGACCGCATTGGACGAGCATGCTGTTGGAGCGCAATCTTTGGCGCGTTTTGCGAATCTGGAGCGTGGCATTGTGTAGCGTGTCGCGGTTCGGTAAGTGCATTTTAGCACCCGACGAGCAAATTGGATGGTATGAGGTGACAAAAATTGTAGGCTAGCGAACGTACGTACCAGCAATGTGGACGAACGAACGAGCGAACGCATCTGTCCGCTGAATGTGCGTTTTTCGGTGGGCTAAGAATGTCGTCCGCAATGTCTGTAGTGTGAACACATTGACGCGTACGAACTATCTTCAGCTAGCACTCGTTGACGGCAAATGTTTATGTATAGGGTAAATGATTTAATCAAAAAAGGATGATAGACAGGCACGTTTTCGCTTCGATTTTTTGCCAATTTGTCCAGTTGGTGTTGGTATCGAATGTTTTTGGTTAAAATTAAACAACTCCATTCAATGTCCTGTAATTCTTCCGCTTCACTGAAATGAAATGTATTTGCAATTTTAATATGATCTATAATTTCATTATAAGTTTAAAGGAATTTAACAGTTTTATTTCCACAATTAAATTTACCAACAGGTAATTTGGCAATAAGCATTTTTATTTATTTATTTTATTTCATTTTTAGAATTTTTGATTAAGTTTGTTAAACCCAAAATGCTTTCCCTTTAAAGAAAATCCTTTCTTTTTATTGGCATAACATCCTCAAGAGGGTCTTTCTAGAGGCCTGCCATTTCTGGTTTTCTGTGACTTTATTTACCACGTAGTTGGATAGTCAGTTCTGAGCTGGTCCGGATGGGATTTTGGTCCGGTCCGTTCATGTGAAGAGCAACGCCGATACCATCATGCCCATCGAGAGAATACTGGGCTTCGAAATTTAATAACGGAAGTAGCTATCCTAGAGATCAACAAACAATTGCTAACAGATAAGCCAACAATTAATCCCTATCAAGTACCCACCATCACCAACGCGATTCAAACCTAAATAAATTCCACCTCACAAACAATGATGCAAAGAACAAACAGACACCTCTTTGCAAATGGTTCAGCATCGCGAACGTCCCAACAAATCCGACAGCGAATGGAAACATAAAATCAACTGCTTTACCATAGGAAAAGCCAAAAATCACACCAAAACTCGACGGGACATCGATGCACCCCTCGGTACGGCCTCGAATCACGGGTGTCGTAACAAGCGTGAAATGATACCGAAGAAGGGCCCGACCCGCAAGGACGACGGAAACGACACAAAAACCAGCGCCCATTCCTATCGACGATGGGTGAGAAAATTGGAAAAGCTACATAGAGCAGGGCACAGAACCCGGAACCCGGGTGTGGTAGTGGAAGATTGAAAGAGCAATTGTGGAATCCCTCGGTGCAGAAAAGATTGCCGCCGTTTGGAACAGGGACAGGAACGCTACAGGCAGGGGTGTGCCGTGAGCGTACAGGAAAAATGAACCCAAGACACACCGAACGGAAAGCGATAAATTATATCAATTTAGCTAATGTCTAACACTTGTTCTGCGAGGATTAAGCGGTAAAGTGGCACTTCGTAATTGAGCTCGATTTCTTTTTGTTCGATCTGGGGGTGTGTATGTGTGAGTCGCACCCTTTACGGACGCTCGAGGGGAATGATTGTTTTTCTTTAGTATTCGCTTCCTCCTATCGAACTTCAAGACTGATAGGGTACACGTTTGTGTCTGTGTGCGTGTGTCGATTTAAGTTCGATTTTTTCCACGTGCCCGTTTTCAGGACGCATCCGCAGAGATGACGTGCGCTTCTTGGCACATGGGACATGTTCTCTCGAGGGAAACGTTATTTCCCAATCGCGGAATCGATTTTTGCGAGAATTTCCCACCACTCTCCGGTTCTTAAATTCGACACACTGCGGCTAGCAAATTTGATGGGAACAATCAACCAGGCACCAGCGGCCAGGGAAAATCGACAAGTGTCGGTAAGGGAACCGGAATCAATTGATTCGGCGCTGGGCGCGGTACATTTGTCGTCGGCTGGTATAGATTGATTTATCGGCTATCCAACCAGGAAGGACAGGTTTTCTATTGAACCAAGCTGCTTTGGTGTGGCTTGGGAATAATTTGTTGTAATACAAGAGTAGTTATTGTTTGCGTGGGAAACCATCATTATGCATTTTATTCTGATTGAGATAACATTGCTTGATTACTTTGTAGAGACTAACAAATATATTCATATGAATTAGGCATATCAGAAAAGTTGAATAAGAGCTTCACTATCGATTTTCATTTGAATTGGTCTTTTGAAAGATAGCTCTGTTTAACAACCGATTAAAGTGTGTTGAAACTTAAACAATCAATGTGTTTTGAACACAATCCAAAATAGATTACCAAAAACTAAAGGCCAATCTATACAAACAGGTACTTATATAAGAAAAAATCCCATATCCATGGATATAATAAATCCTAATCCTTTCAAAAAGTATTCGAAGGACCTTAATTTACAATCCTTTCATTTTCTTCAACCACATAATGATTCAAATTTGTAGTCTAGAATGATTTCTTGACTAAAATGATAGTCGGCTCTTTGGCACTTGCATTGTGACACTTATTAATCTCAGTTTCTTAAGGCTGACTTTTGTAAATTGAACAGCATGATAGGCTTATGTATTTTTTGTCTGTCTTAAGTCAAAGTGCACAACAAAGCATTGACAGAATTATATTAAAGATATTCTTTTCTTTTGATTAACCTTTTTTTCACTTGAAAAAATAGTAAATTTGACTGAAGAAAAAAGGAACTAAAATGATAATGCTTCTTTAATTAAAAATGAAAGATAGAATCTTTTAATTTTTTAATAGAATGCTTGTTTAAAAAGAGCATGTGCTTAAAATCAGGAGATCTTGCGTTACAGTTTACTAATTAAAAGAAATTATTTAAAGACACTTTCTGATATTCTTTTGCATTGTGAACTACCGTAAATCGCATATCTTTTTTATGGAGGCAGTTGTCGAAATGCTTCCCTCATGGTATGCGCAGCCATAGTAATCTCAGCAGCCATAGTAAAAGGGATTTGCCGGCTATTTTAACACGCATTTATAGAGACCACATATCGACAGTTTGATAAATCATCAGAAATCTAATCTGATTTTTCTAAATGATTTTATCAGCATCATTCCACATTTTTTTAGATTTAAAACCAATTACTGTTTACAGAGCACTGGATCAGAGCGATTGAGTGTTCTCTTAACCTAAATTTAAGCATTCGACAACTATTTGCTACTATACTTAGCTTTTCTACGCTAAAATAAGTTCCTAGGATTTCTTTAAGTAAAGTATTCTGGACGTGTTATCGACATTCCTCAAGTTATTCTCAATAGTTTAAATCTTCTTGCATATCTTAACTAATACAAAAAAATACACGAAACACACAAAAATGCAACAGCCAGCCCGATGATAAAATCGTACAAAGCAACAATTTCGTTCCTGCTTCAACCCAATAGTTAACGACCAGATTTCGCATCACACATCGCTCGTCATAATTATCACGAGCCTCACATTCCAACCTCACGTTCATCGGGCCACCCTCGACGTACCACCCAAGCCGAAACACCGAAAAGGGCATGTTCACCCGACAATGGGAACATTTATTAGCCGCCGTACGACAAGCAAACAAACAAACAAATCCGAAGCAGTAACGATCAGTCAGCGATCGATGCGCCCAAGCTGGGAGGTGGGAACGAAACGAGCGCGAACGCAATTGGGAAAAGCAAGAAGAACCTCATCGAACATGAGAACTAGTGTCACATAGGGTGCGAGAAATATGCGAAAGCGGAGCTGCAGAGGCAAGCGCTCCGTTCTAATTGCATATTAAGAACAGAAGATGTAAAAAACTAAGCAACAAGGAGATCGTAACCAAAGGAAGAAAAAAAAATAGAACCGTAGCGCAAGTGCAGCACCGAAACACGAAACCAACGCACCCAAAACATTGTGCCCAGGATTTCCTTCATCGGCATAATTTATGCGTTCCCTTGCTACTGGAGCATAAAGTGCGGCGGTCGGACGCAGGTCGGTGGGCGCGTGCATCCGTGGGAGCGTGAGGACGTGTGTGGCCGCGCACTAGAAATGGTTCGTACGAAATAAAACTACGGCATCGAAAATCTTGCGCGTCAGAGCCTGAACAGAATGGCTGAAAAAGTAGGAAGCGAAGCAAGGCACACACGAAACACACGAACGTGATAAAAACGTACGATCATGTGAGGGCACATTCCAACGGCAATAACGTTTGTAAACAAACAAAAAAATGTCCATGGAAAGGAATCCGAAAAAAAAAACACACACACACAGTAACAAAACCAAACGGGAGAAGCTGTTGAAAAACGCGATCTTATTAAAATTTTACACTCCACCGAAACGGAAATATTTATGCGAGTGCACGTCGACCTCTGGCTTGGCGCACTGTGCGCAGCATCCGTACGTCGGTTTGGAAGGAACGCACCGTGTGGCAGTGAAGTAGCTTAGAAGATGAAAAATGGGAAACGTTGCACGTTGAGGTTGGTCGGATATTATTAACATGAAAGGGCAGCCTGATAGACTGACACACTTCTTTTGACACAGTTTTTCCCGAGGCGGGTAAGTATTGATGTTGAATTCGCAATTATTTTTTAAAAATTTGGGGTTTAATGATCAGCTTTTTTGTGAATAAATCAATAGTTTGCTAAATGCTAGAAACGAAAAAACAATGGATTTGGTGCAAGAAGCAAGTGCGATGGTGACGATACTCATCTGGTTGTGAAATACGACGCCCTTGAAGACGCTCGATAAACGGTTCCGTTACAGGATGTGTGCACTTTACTACCAAACACGGGAGTAAGTTAGGGATAAACTTTCTCCGGATTTGGGATATTCACATTCACTGTCACGTCGTGTGTGTCCTTACTCCGACTCCGAGGCGTAGGCGTGTGCGTAGGCGTTCATGATAAGCAGTCAACTCTCGAGCAGGATCCCCCAACGGGTAAGATTTATGTGAACCGAGCGCGATGAAGCGCGATGAAGTTTGGTGTTTTTCGGTGTTTGGTTTCTTTTCCTGGATGTTTGCTTCTTGTTTTGTTTTTCGTTTTTGGAAATGATATTACTGCTTACATTTTTATGGTTTGGATTTTTGATTCTCAAGCTTCAACGAGAGGCGTGAGAGTTATTCTTCATGGTACATTCCCTACTATTTGCAGCATTTACAGTATCCTTGCCGGAAGGAATATGAGTACGATGAGCAGGTTGACTTTGGAAGTTATTTTGCCAATGAATAAGAGAGTTGGTAGAATAAAAACATTGAAATAAAAAAGAACTTGACTTCCGATGGTTGCTGTTTTTGTATGAAAATATTAATTTAAGCCATGAAAAGGTGATAAGGGCTCATTCAATATCACGTAACGCTAAAATTGTTAATTTTAAAATCGAACCCCTCCTATTGTAATAAAACGTAACACTGTACGCAACCTCCTTGCATTAATTATGTAACATTTCGTTGACCCCCTCCCCATCCGTGTAAAAAAAATATGAAATTTTCTAAAGTAATCCATGTAATTCCATCGTATTTCGACTAATGCAAAAATAAACAAACATACTGCTCATTAAACTTACTACTCACACCAGGTTGACTTGCTTGATCGTTGCTAATAATTTGAAGCAGTTTTAGAACCTACTTCTATCTATACAGCTACGATAATGCGTATCATACTTCATTAACCATGTTTGTTTTCAGACTGTCCGTATCTTTCATCAATATAATTTGTATAATTGGCATGTACAAAGTGAACTAAACCAAGGTTGGATAGGTTCTGGACAAAGATATCAATTGCCGGAAGACGCTTCGTATAAAAGTATTCAACACCACAGTTCCCAAACGAAGGATTCATTCGCTAATCGTCCATTTTAAAAGCTTAAGAAGCTTGTTTGAGAGTTTACATTTCATAGTACCTTCGCGAATCGATGTAATCTGTTAAGAACAAAAATTTGTACGTAAATTATTTATTAGTACTATTCCTTTCTCATTTATCTACCAACCTGTCTTTTGCGTAGTTGTCTTCTTTTAATTCTCATTATTAACCTTTTTGACTAACTTTTTTTATAACACAGATAACACAGATTTGAAGGTTCTAGAAAAAATGGCGAAAGTATAAATACATTTGTCGGTAAAGTAGATTTAGTGAAAAATTTTCAGTTGAACGAAGCTGGAAGTATATAGAACTTATACAGCTCTAGTACTTTCATACACCAGTGAGACATGGACTTTGTCCAAAACTGAAGAAAACCTCTTAGCAGAGTGCGAGAGGAAGATGCGCAAAAGAAGATGCGCCCCGTATGTGTGGAAGGATAATGGAGCCACTACAATGATGAGCTCTATGAGTTGTACGGCGAACCTACCGTCGTACAGCGTATTAGACCAGCCTAGGCCCCGGCGGGCTGGTCACGTCATGAGAATGACACCGGACGACCCTGTCCAAAAAACCGTTTTAGGTCGTTCTCATGGACAGAGGAAGCTTGGTAGGCCCAATTAAAATAGATGGCTGACGCTGATAGGTACCCCTGGGATTGGCTAACGACAAGTAGATAGATAACATGGACTTTGTATAAACATCCCTAAAATAAGTTAATTTTTCTTACATATACTATGAAGCGGTAATCTAAGTATAATCTTCTTGTATGTTACGTAACAAAAAGTAAAACCTCCCCTATGTAACTAATCGTAACTCTGGTATTAACACCCCCTCCCCCCCCCCCTCCCCCCCCCCCACCACCCCATCAGTGTTACGTAATAATTGAATGAACCCTACTACGATGTTAAATTTAATACTGCATCTTCAAGAACTTTTATTAATTCTATTTATTTCTATTTTTAAAAACAGATAAATAATGTTACGTCACATCTGTACAATCGTTAAAAATATATTGTTTAAATAGCATTATTTAAAATCGTTGCAGCTTAAATAGTTTCTAATTCACACGAGCGCATATGCTCTTGAGGTAGAACATGCAGTGAAGCGCTGATGTAAATGATGACTTATCGAAGGAATTGACTCCTCACCAATCATCGTTTACACTCGCTTAAACCCCTCGCGGTGACGCACATGTTCTTTGTGCTCTGTTCATCACCTTCATTTAAAAGATTTTCAACGGTGTTACCATACCCATCATCCACGACCTGCCGCTTATGAAGCGCCTTCTGAAGACGCTCTCTGACCCCGTAAGTGACCCACGGCGTACACCGCGAACAGGTTGTACAGGTTGGCTATCGCTCAAGTGGAACAAATTCCTGTAAATTGGTCCCATTTTTCAGCTTCATTCCTGGAACAACCAGAACGAACCACACCAAATCCGTCCATCCATCGATCGATCGAGCGTGGCCATCCATCAGCCGACAGTTCGGGAATCGCGTTGTGACCAGTTGTATCCTTTGTATAAAATAAAACACGAAGGTTTCTTGAAAAAAAGAAAAACGTGGCAACCGTACGAAACCGATACAAACACGCTCGTTCAAACAAAACAAACACGTCAAACGGAAACAAATTGAAAACAAACAATCGAACAAACCGAGTAATTTATTAACGCACATTTATTTCGCCCATTTGCTTCGTCCTGCTACGAATGATGGCGCGTACGCGCGTGCGGGTTGAAGTTGTAGTGGAGTGTACTTGCTGCGCACACCGGTTCAGTGAAGACCTGCAGTCTGACAGATTGATAAACGTCACTCAGCTCCGATGAAACAAGGAACACTTCTTGCACATGTAAGGTGCTCGATTCGGATCGGATCGTTTCGGAGTTCGTTTGCTTCACCCAGCGCTTGATGAACGGCTGGATCAGCGGGGTCGTGGTAGGGTTCCTGAAATTGAATTTTATCAACCCGCACCAAAATTATCTCCGTGCGGGTAATAGTGACGGATCGCCGAAGATTCGTTGGACACCCGAAACAAATCGGCAGGGGTCCATGAAGAATCGGGGTAGTCTGCTATCCAAAGGTCTCCAGTCCCGTCTGTCGCGCACCCGTTGAAAGGCTCCAGTTGATTTTTCATCTTCATAAAGCTCGAATGTAAGCTTCGGTTGGTGCTGTTTAGAACCCTGTCTTACACCGAAGGCTGTTTCAGGCCCGCGTACAGGTTGGGATGAGGAATGAGTTGGTAATGAGATGAGTCCTTTTGATGAGTTTAGACACTCGGGACCGTTTCTTCCCTTTACCCCATTCATATGGGGCACATGTTAGGGCACAGCGATGCTTGTTTAATTTGTTGCCTTGCCGTGTTGTATAATTTTGGGAACTATGCGTGTAACAGTCACTCGTAAGGTATTTATTGCACACGCACATGTGCACTGCATTGGATGTCTATGAAGCAACTTCAGAAATACTTGGACTCGCACACTGGACAGTGGTCCGTTCCATCCAGCGCGATGAAATATCGTCACGGCGGGTGGTTTTTTACGATGCTCCATCGCTCCGCCTGCTGTCCCGCTAGCACGAACTTTATCGAAAGTGTTGCAGACATTCCTCTGGACAAGAATGCCCACGGTTCTTCAGAGCAGAGGAAGAAACCGTTTAAAAGCCAAACGAACCAAAATGTGTATATATTTTGGCCATTTCTGGCACTGGAGGGCCCACCGTGGGCGGCGGGTGGATGGAATTTGAATTTTTTAAGATATTTTAGCTATTTCTTCATCTCGGCAGCCTCGTCCAAGGGTCGCCAGTACGCTCGTTTGCTCGATTACGATGAAGCAATTCAGGGGGCGAGAATCGGTAGCTACAATTTGCGCTATCTATCACCAATCAATGGTTGGAGGTAAAATATTTGAAAGCGATTAATTTTTCACCCAATGTGAGCCTCGTTTCGTCCAGTGGAGCATGTTGGAAATGGACAGGGAGTGAGCAAACGAGTCTTTCCAGTTTGTAATGTGGTTGGAATAAATTTCAATGTTTTGATATCGTGGAAAATGAAAAATTGGTATCGTACAAGAAATTCAGGTCAGATTTAAATTAATGATGACATATCAAAAAGCAAGGTGAAACCCAAAAAAAAACATTCATAATTTCTGTTCAACAGTTGGTAAAATAAATAAATGTTTATCTTAACATAATTATAACAAACTAAATGAATAGCTCTTATTAGAAGCGTTCTGTAAAGGAATTGCTATTTTCAAACGAATAGGAACAAAATACATCCTCCATAATGTACTGAAATCCTCAAAATGTCATCTATCTTTCATCGGCATAATCATTAAGCAGCTGAACTGTACGCCTCACTCACTGCACGGTCCGTGCGAAACCTTGCCCGGGTATATCACATTTTACTTTCAATAACCACCATCAACCCGAAATAAAACCCATGAAAACTAATTGACCTCCATCGCGTCACGGAGTAAGATGTCAAACCCACCGAAAAAACGACAACATCCCACTTAATGATGGCAGATTTAGACCCCTTCGATGACCTCCAGATGGTTTCCTCGTACGTCCCGCTCGGTCGGTCCGCTTGCCGCTTGCTGCGTTGACGCTTTCGTAGCGCCACAAGTTTTCGCAACGTTGACCGAAAAGTTGATCGTTTGACGCCCTGCGTTGAACCTTTCATCAACTGCCGAAACCGGACCGGAGAAGCCGGGTTTTCCGAATAACTTTTCCTTCAAAACTTCAACAATCAAAACCAGATGTTCGTAATGTACTGTTCGGCTGCCGCCACAGAAATCAACCTCTTTGAGCCGTATCGTCTCACTTTACCGCTGGTGTTTCGGATTTTCCTCCCGGAGCCCAAGCAAACCGTCTGCTACGGTATGTTTCAAATATAGCTCTATCCATCTCACACTCGAGTTCAACCCGTTACCCTCCCATCTCTAATCCATCCCAGCCCGCTATTGGGACGGGCGCTGAGCAAACGACAATAAAATAAAATGTTGACATCGAAATTATCATTTAAATAACATCGTTCCAAATGGATCACTTCATTTCCACCGAGTCAGCAGCCAGTTTCGTCCCTTTTTTCTGCTGACGGGTCCGCTTCAGCTAAACGCATCGATCTTTTGCGACGAAATTTTCCACAGCTTGGGTGCCGGGGTAGTGCCGAGGGTTGCTGAAGTCCCGGAAAATCCTTCGATTCCCTTGGCGACAAAGTTATTTAAAAATGAATTGCTTTCGCAACTGTTTCCGTTTGGCCTGTTTTGGAACCGATGGTTGCTCTCGTTTTCGCTTAATGTTTGGCTCATTTCCTCATCTCTGTCTATGTTTCTAACAGTCAAAGGGTAGCAGGATTGGTTTCTCTTTTCCCTTCCACTATACGCAACCCTTACGATTCGTTTGGGCCTTACGATTTTCCACCCATTTCGACCACCGTTTAGCAAATAACCCTTTCTATCGGCGAGGGTTCAAAGTTTTCCCAACCAGCTTCTATCGCGTAAACGACGAAGGCAGGAAAATGTACATCACTGATGTGCCCTGGATAAAGGTCCGCTAAAGGAAGCGGAGATAAGGAGAAAAGTTGAGAAGCGATTTAAAATCGCGTTTCGATGGAACTAATGAATGGCATCGAAGATTCGCTTGTTTTGGTCGGTTGCTGTCAGAAGTTAATTTTACATGAAACAATCACCACCAGCGAAGGTGAAGATACTCAAATGAGGGCGGGAATGAAGTTAATAAATTACTTTTTAAGCTGGAAGAAGAACTTCGAGCACTCCTACTGTTGTGTGTGTACGTTAAAACAATTTCTTTAAATGACCTGAACATCAGTGTTGCATTGTAAATTGTCGTGTAATTCGACTTTTAGGTCATTTTAATCACACTTTATGGTTCCTATTTTTAAATGTCATATTTTTCTTAAATAAATAATGAATATTGAATTTTAAATGTTGTTTAAAAAAAAGTTGATTAAATTACATGTATAGTGTGCTATTTCTATTACCCTCGTTTATTTTTTAATTTTACATATCCCCTGTTTTTCTCTTTTTGTACAAAACTAGTACAAATAAGACGTATTTTGTTTTTATATGTTTCTTTTACATTAATTTGTAACTTATTCTGATGTATAGTTTGTTATATAATGATATTGCCATTTCTTTTTCATAGTTTTGCGTAATCTTGATTTTTTTGCAAGTCTTTCTCGTTATTGATGTAATTATCATGCTTTAAAATCGAATATTTTGAAAGGAGGAAAAGATTTGTAGGAAAAACTTTTTAATTTATTCCCCTTTTAATTTTAAGTAAGCATTTTAATTTAGAAAAAGGGCAACAGACGATAATTTTCAAAATATGACTCATAATCAAACATTTTAATAATTGATTTAATGTTGAAATTCACAAAATGGTCTTATCTGATTTTGAAAACAATTATCAAACGTGTAAGTCTTTCCCTAACCGAAGGCAACAACGGACATGCGTCGGTTATGCAAACAATTGTAAACCATAGACACACAGAACCATTCCAGCGGATGGCGTTGCGATCCAAACTTGTAAAACCATTTATTCACACCCTATTCCCTATTATTCGCGAGGAACTCTCAACCGTAAGCAACCAAAGACAATGGCTGAAACCAATTTGTCGCTTTACTGCGCACGCCCAGGAAGACCTTCCGGCGAATCATTTCTTTCCTCGCGTATTTCCTTCGCGTTGCCCTCACTGCCCATCGGAAGGGCGTACGTCCAACGCGTAGGCGCCCAATTAGCAAATCAATCACAAATCGCACTTGATGTTTGCATTTTTCTGTCGCCTTTGCGCATTGTGCATTGTGTGGATGATTTTTTCGTTTTCGTTACGTTGTTTTTCGCCCCGGTTTAGCGGGCAGGTTTGCAAATTATTTGCTTCGTTGGCACCGGATCGGGCCAAAGAGACATCTTCACGGAGACTGGTGGCCTCGTGCCTCGAGGGTCGCCAAGGGTGGAAGCAAAAGGAACGCGGGAGGATGGGTCTCGAAGTGATTTTGTGCAACCTTCAGCGGTGCGTGAAGGTGTGACAGACGTGAGTGATGAACCTTGGAATTGCACACTTCGAAAGATGGGGCGAAAAACACTATCGCAAGTAGATTTATTTGAGCCAAACCGAACGGTCGTGAAGTTGGTGTGCACGAAAGGCGATACGTGAGATGACGTTCCAATTTGGCATTTCCTGTAGCAGAAACAGCAAACGAAAGACACGGTGAGGTTGGGCTGAAGAATTGTAATCCATTCTTCAATCAATCATCGGCTAGGGGAACATCAGCGCAGTGAAATGGGTTTTGAGCGAATTTTACGCCCAATTACCAACACCGCGCCCAAAACCTGGCGCATCCCCGTGGAAAATCCGCGACTGTGCGAGATGCATTTCAACACGTCCACGTATGTGGCTCGGACGCTGGCAACAGTGCACCGACCGACGGGTGGGACCGACCCGTCGTCGGTCTCTAATTGCGGAACGCGCCTTTGCCGGGCGAGATTGCTCTGTACGCTAAATGAAGCAAGCGAAAATGCGAACGGAATGTGGCGAAATAGTTCGTTAGAACGCTTGTGTCTTGCTTTGCTGGCGAGATAAGTTAATTTGAGGTCGCGGCATTACGCGCGCGCGCGCGCGGCCTTTTTCAAACCATTGCACCGGCACCAGCTGCGCCTTGATGGATGGCCATTTTTATTGCACTAAGTGACGACAAGCAGCAAAGATTCGCCGATGCCTTGCTTTGCGCTGGCTGGCCGGCCAAACAAGGGGAAATGGCGCACCTACTACTGACCTTTCGGCGAAGAAAGATATTGTCCAGCTGTTCCTCTGACAGGTACTTTCGACAACTTTGCTTCATGTGTGAGCAGTTTGACTACCGTTTGGAAAGTGGACAAAACGTACGATTGCGTCGATAAGTCTCTCGAACAACAGCAACCATCATTTATCTTCTTCAAGTGTAGAGCAAACAACAACAAAAAACCAACAGCCACGTTTGTCCTATTGGTGCAAAATAATAGCTCATTGTAGCAGGTAACTATTGCCCAGCAAACTATCATCCCGACAGGTTCCCTGCATTTGACTGTCCGCGCTGGCAGGCCACCCCCGCTGAGCAACTGAGAAGGATACGACAAACGTCAGAACCCGACGAAGGCTAATGATGTTCCGCACGAATGGGCAACATTCTGGTCTGGGAAAATCTGAACCACCAGCGGCCACCCGCCGGGAAGCGTTGGTGCGATTGTTCGGCAAAAGCCAGGAAGTTCTAATGCATTCGATGCGACTCGAGAACTTGTTGAAGGATGGACAAAACAAATATGCTCCGCTGGTACATGCTCGCCGAAACGGAACCGAACGAATCTTGAGCGCGCATTATTGAGCTGTTGCTGGTGGGTGATGCGCTTCTGGCTGAGAGAGGAATCGAATTGATTAATGATAGCTTCGCGGAAGGTGCACGATGCGGGTGATTTTCGATGGACAGCTGGTTAGAGTCGCAGAGACAACGAATCGATTTGAAACGTAAGACGATTGTATTAATTGAAAGTTTATTCTCCATTTTGGGTATCCAGAGATCATCAGAATTATCCACTTTTACACAATTCTATCGTTTTTTTATATCCAAAAGTTCAAAGGTATTCAACGTACATAATTCAACAAACCGACTCTCTGAGATCTACTGCAACGTTTCAGTAAGACTTTGCATTCATTCAAGGTGACGAAAAATTGACGTCTAATTCGTCTAATTTTCCTATCATTCTAGCGAACCCATGTATCAGATCACTCATTTAGTTCCGACATCCGATCGTCCAAATTCATTGACACACTCCCTCTAAACCTTCCTGAAAACGTCTTTCAACGGTGCCTAATAGGACAGTTAAAACGCATTCGGTGCACTGAGCGACGGAAATAACGGCGCCCAGTTTTCTAGATTTTCAAACGTCCAATCCACTTGGTCAACTCAGTGACAGAACGTGAAGGTATGCACGTTAGCATTGAACATATCCACGCCTGTCCTGAATTGTGCACGGTCCAGTTGCCAGTGCCTCGTTCGATCGAAATCGAATGCCCGAGTATCATCAATAATTCTTATTAATATGTTTTTTAACTAATGAGGATGATATATGTTTGTTTTCATTAATTACAAAATGATTAATGATCCCGGGTCCTGTTCCGCTGCCAGAATGCACACCACACATCGGTGCCCTCTCGTTCGTGCCTTCGCATGCACCCCCAGATCCCGTGCCTTCTCGCATTTCGCCGTTCGCTTCGGCTAGTGTACAGTGTGGTCCCGCGGTTTAGCTGTACCGTTTTTATTTTGTCAGCCGCGAGGTTAAATGATGGCCGTCGCTTTCGATGGGGCTTTTTCATTTATGAATATTTAATTTCGGTTTTATCTCTGCATGTCCTTTGCCGTGGCACTTCGCTGCTGATGCGATCCAAGCAGTGCTATTGATACAAGCTGCAGAGCCAACCGGACCCAAACATGAACTGGTTCACGTCCGCTTCAGAATAACCCGCGGACCGGGGAGGAAATCCTGCCGGAATCGAGGACGATGTCGAATTTGGTGTGTTTGCGCGAGACTTTCTTGTGATGCAGATCGGTGGTGCGTTCGTTGGACGGGCCTTTTTTGTTTGTGGTCTGTCTCCACGCCGCTCTGACGCACACACCGCGCGGAAACATTAGCATTCAAATGCAACTATGCATCCCATGGCGTCTGTTACCGGTTTGGGGTTGGGCGTGTTGAAGCGTTTTTTCGTTAAATGATCACTTGCTGCGTTTTGACGCTTCCAGATGAGTTATGGTTGCGAGAAAACAACCACCCATGCAACAGCAGTGCAGGTCACATGTTTGAGACGCGCATGTATGAGACTGTGTAGCAATAAGGAATATTTTTTGTGCTAAAAGTTGCAAGATTTAAACATCAGTCAGTCATGAACGATGCAGTAATGATATTCAAAATCTATTAATTTTATCAATTAAATCGGCAATTTAAACTGGCAGAATTGTAATTGATTTCAAAAATTTAAAAGAACTTGGTCTATATCACAGTTTTAAATTGCAAAATAGCTAATAACAATGCATGTGTTAACTTCCTTGTCTAAGCCAAAGCCAACAACTAAAAATATAATCGATCATTGCTTTAAAATTATATTTAATAATAATATAATAAAAATAAAAATAAATAAATAATATAATAAAAATATAAAAATATTTAATAGTACGACCACATTTTTCACAAAGTTAAGCTGTGATTAATTATATCTTCTTCGTTAAAGACACTATAACTTCAAGAAATGTAAACTTGTAATTTTAGGCACTTTTTTGACATTATTTACCCGTAAATGTATAACCAGTCTTGCGTACGGAGTACGGGTTAGAGTTTAATGAAATGCTAATAAAGTTAATGCACAAAAAATGCCAAATATTTAGTAACTTATGGCTGATTTCAACGGAAGAAGATTTCGATCGTTTCCCTTCTTTATCATCATTGTTACATGAGAAATTTTTAAGGATAATTTGATTGGAGCCAATTTTTAATCATTTCCTCTAACCAACATTTTCCGTTTAATTTTTTTGAACAGTCATATATTCAACTTTTAGCCTTTTTCAGTAACAACATCTTTCGGATTTGAAATAGGAACCTCCAATACCAATCATTAGGAATAATTTTAAACAAATCACGATGTCACCCGAAAGGCCACTTAATGAACGTAAGATATCTTTACTGGAAAATAAACACGAGGGAGGTTTCGTATGGTCGTTACGCTCAACGACATTTGACGCCAGCACGGGCTTCTTGTTATGTTTGTCACGTGATATATTGATACACGTGTTAAGATGTTAAGCCTCGACACTGTCAGTAGCATGTGGGTGGCATGCATGTGTTGCTGATGCAGCGAGTTGAGTGGAATTTCTGGAATTTAACTTAAACCTAATAGTTGAGTATATTCAATGATTCTCTCTAGCGCAAGAATTACAAACGTTTTGTAGATAAATTCACATCAAAACGATCATTTAAAATTTCACCCGAATGCTATAATTACACAATCCACACAAGATGCTGGCTGATAAAATAGAACTGACCTTTATTTCCGGGGCCGCTTTTCACTCATGTCCAGATCATGTTTCTATTTGTTCTTTTCTAAACTTTAAATGGTTAACAAATTGCTCCAGGAAGTCCGAAAATTAGATGTGGCCTCCGTTGAGGGGATCGGTTACAAAACGATTTAAAAACAACGAGTCAAAAGGAAAAAAACACAACGAAGACTACAAAAAGTCGATCCGCTCAAAAGGTTTTTGTCGAGGGAAAAGCATATCATAATGGTACCATTAGCCGATTTTGATGGTCCGTAATAATGGAGGTGGACACTCACGCTGCTGTGGACAGAAATTTGTCAAATTGGCGAGACAAATACTCAACCTCCTTTCCTCAGCACCTGCATCACAGCAAACAGTGGCATCCGGCTGGCAAAAGGTCCCAGCGCGTTCTCACTCACTGCTCGCCGTCAGTAAACAAAACTGTGTGCTTTGACGAGTGAATCCATATCGACGAAACGAATGGACGCAGGTCGTATGGAAAGATCGTTATCAGATAATTATGATATCGGGTGCGAGTACAACCATCAGATACAATTTGCCCAAAACCCGAAAAGCTAACAATCATCAGGGTACCGGGCGTTGTGACCACCGTCGATGGTAACCTTTTTTTCCCCGCTACCGCACAAGGCTTTGCGGATGTTTGATGGCATTTGGAGGCCTCTGACGCGCTGCTACGGATACCGCACATTATAATCGTTAATTGTCATTGCGAGGCAGCGAACGGTAAGCGAGTGAAATCGGCGTGTGGCTCATTCAACCTTTTTTGGGTGAAATTGTACATCGGATCATGTGCAAGCTCATGCACATCAGCAACATTATCATCGTGACGATATATCTGACGGCAAGCATCAGTGACAATGTCACAAGTCCGTCAGAATCAGTACGGACAGAGACAGAGACAGAGCGAGCGCAACTAATGGAAAATTGTGGCCTAGCAATGGTTTTATGAGACGAGGAAACCAATTTCTAATTATTTTTTTCGATAATTAGTTCATAATATATGTATTAAATATGTATATGCATTAAATATACATATATAAAAATAGCACCCACTCAGCATGACATTGACAACTATTCAGTATATTATTTTCTTAAATTAATTGTTTTTATTATTTTTTATTTTTCTCTGAACAAAAATCTTAAAAAAAGGAAAAAATATTTTAATAAATAAAATCAAAATAGCACCCACTCTGCATTAAATTGACAACGCTGCAGAATATTATTTTCTTGAATTAATTAGTTTCATTAATTTTTATTTTTCCTCTGGACAAAAATCCTGAAATACGTGAAAAATGCTTTAATAAATCAGTAAATCTTTATTTGCACTTTTATTTTTAATTGTATTTCTCTTATAACGCCTTTAGCACTGATCTCGTTTTCAGTTGGTAATTATAAATATATTGTGTAGTCGATATGGGATTTTTTAATGTTAACATCAAAGTATATTAATAATTTCCATCGCTGTACATCTGAGTTTATAAACATTTCGATAGAATGCAACCATACCTCGAATGGGCATGAAAATTGTTTGTTCAAATTCATGTTCCATTCGTTCCTGCTGCCAGCCAGAGATTTCCATCCATTGCTGACCATCGTGGGCGGCCCGACCGATGCACTGTATTTGCACCAGTGCGATGCAAAGTCATGAGCTCGAGACATGTTTTGACATCGGAACAAAGCACCTTCACGCGTACGCACCGGCACCCAACTGCACCCGATCAAACCGACATGGCTTGTGGTTCCGTTCGTTGCGGGAATTTGGAAGGATCTGCCCCGGATGGCCTCCCAGTCCGCGACCAACCGCCGTGCGACCAGGGACGGGATGCACTGGACTGCACCGTTTCGTTGAAGTATTTTTCAATTAGTTCTGATGCCTGCTTTCAGCCGCTCCTTTGAGCCTGTCAATCATCTCTACACCCGCGGATCCAGGATCAGGAGCGCGGCCGCATAAAGCCACGCACCGTTTTGCTTCCACTTGCCGTACAAAAGGGCTGGAATGCAAATGCAACAGGGCTAAGTTTGTGTGCGCAATCAAGCCCCATCATCTGTAGCTTGGCCGCGGAATTAATGTTGAAAAATGTCAGGCCGGCTTTATCGCCTTAAGGTGCTTCAACTTCTTCTACCAGCGCAGGATCTGGTCAGGATACGAAGCGATCGAAAATGAAGATTTCCGCGCAACCGGAGGCACACGGGTGAGGTTCTCGACCGTTTCGGAGGCTCTAATGAAGCGCAAATGACAGGCGTGGCGAATCGCGACGAGTGAAGGCGAATTCTCCGGACCGGTGCTTGGTAAACTTCTTCGCTGGGGTTGTGCGGGAACGACCGCATTTCGACCGATTGGATGAGATGCTTCGAAAGCTCCGATTAGTTCTCCCGCGGGAGAAGAGTGAGAAAGTTTAATTGAATTTTGCGGCACGCTTGCCTGGGCTTCCGAGCCTGGCCTGTTTCGGACGATGTGTGACGGATGGCCGATTGATAAGGTCATGAAGTGGAAAATTATAAACCACTGCAAGAGCCGACCGAAACAAGATCGAATCTCTATGATATTAGTTACCACAGTAACGATATTACCGTGGTATAAGCATTGGTCTTTACTGATAATGTACGGCGGATAGTGTGGGAGTGTTAGAATACTGTGGACGAAATCTTACTGCTTCAGGCTAGAACATAGTTTAATATGCTATAAAAATCAAATATTAAACCATCATTTACTTATTGTTTCGTTACAGTTCTTCAAAACGAAAAACTGATTGAAATAATTTATTGTTAGATGTTTGTAGTAACAAATATGTGATGCTGTGAACTAATAGCATCACAATAAAAATAATTGTTTAATATGAAACATTAACTGCATCAACTAATTAGCACAAAATCGACAAAACAGAATAGTAGAGAAAAATGTATACTAAACAAATAAATATAATCCAGTTAAATTAAAATATTCTTGGCAAAAAGACAGGCTTGCTGACTTCCTGAAAACTTTTGATACTAATATTCAACCTATTTATTGCATTTTGTAGTCTTGTTGCTTTGTTAAACTATTTCTCCGAAATATCCTTTTGCGTTGTTTGTTGTTTGTTCAATATTCGATATATTAGATATACTAAATAGTTCTATATTATATGTATTTTTTTGTATTGATTCCAGTTTCCAGTTGATTCCATTGAGTTTCCAGACTGTTTGACACTACTTATTGGTACACATCGCAGATTGCAAATTCTGGTACGTGTCCTAATTGGTGTATATTTATTTCATCTCAATATCAATTAATAAAAATTTTGCTTCAAAATTCAAACTCATAGCATCTGCGTGAGTATTCTACATTAATTACAACGATCCAGTACATCAAATGTCACTTCAATCAACTCTGCCCAAATTGCTCGCTAATGTGAAAACGAAAAGTTCATAAATCACACTTGTCATACAGCAAACACAGAAATTGAATTAGACGAACGAAAACACACGAAAAGCTCGTGGAAAAAACGATAAAACGAAAGCATAAAATCGAAATCACACCACGCATGAAGCATTCACAGCTAATGAATGTTTCATAGAGCAATAAATTATTCTCCACCAGGGAATTATAATGTTTGTCATTTATGCGCTCATTACAAAAAAAGCGAGAGGAAAATCCGAGTCGTGTCGAAAAAGAAAAAGGACTGTTAAACTCTTCTCCGCCAATCTAGGAGGAATCTTTTTTTTTCTTTCAAACCGAATTGCATTATCCTGCCGTGTCGCTTCACCGAACTCCGACGTCGCATGCGTTAGTCAGCTACGTAAAGAGTTGTCAACTTAGTGACAGTAAAGTGGCAGACGAGCGGACAGGGCTCACCTCAGCTTTGCCTTTGCTGAATCAACTCCCCGGCTTCGGGGTCGTCTTTCTAGCCGCATCGCTTCACTGTCAGACACGTCAACCACCGCAAAGTCCTGTGAAGTCCCGTAATTCCTGGCACAAATTTGTGCGCTTGTTAACATTCAAATTATAACTTTCTCCTGCGGGATTGCAATGCTACCGAAATCGTCGACCCTTCCCTTTGCGTCAAACGGGTGGCCATTGCCGACGGTGGAAAATCGGTACGGCTGATGGGTGTAGATCTTGCTTTGCTGTGGAGACTTCCACGAAAAATGATTCTGTCTCTTGAACCAAAGCGATCTCGACCGGTGCGGCCGACTCAAAAAAGGGAGGTGGAAGAAAAGCAACGATTGAAAAACATTGCTCGGTGGTAGGTTTTAACAATAATTATGTCACAAAGTCACTCACGACTGTAACCGAAAACGAAACCCGCTACACCATTTTCCCCACGTCCATCAGCACCATCACCTTCACTACTGGTTTTTGGGGAGCTGTTTGAGCTGTGTGTGTGGTCCACCGTTCGCGAACTGTGAATTCTTGTCTTCGTCGTGCGTCGCCATCGAGCCTGACATGTTGGCCTGTCGCCGTGGAGTCGCCGAAATGAAAATGGAAACAGCTGTGAAGAGTGATACCTTCGCGTGTCGGTCCCGTTCGCCCACGACGTGCTTCCGTGGCGGGATTTGGGTGCGTAAATCCGTTGGAGCCGCGAAACACATTCCACGGATGTCAGTGTCAACCAATCACCGGAGATATCGTCGTGTTGGGGGTTTTTTTTTGTCGGCTCGATACGTGGATGGCTTTTCTTTGCTGCTGTCCTCACTGTGGTATTTTTGCGGGAGCTTCGCAGGAGGTCCTTCAGGAAAGTCGAGAAAAATGTACTATTTTTTTTAAAGTAATGGTTTTGAGACTCTAAACAGGAAATAGAATTAGCTTTGACTTTGATTATAGTTGTAAAACTATATTGATATAAACATTTAATTTATTCTTATTCTTAAAAAAAATATCCTAATTTTTCTAAGCGGCCCATTAGTATGTAAGTAGATTCTCCAAAGCCTACTTAGAACATCCTGAACAATGTGATCATTTACCGAACATGGGGCTAATTCTTCTTCCACCTTCAAACGCTAGTCTCAAGCAACTTTTTTCCACGACATTAGCCCGTCAGCTCAAACGGAGAAAAATTATTTTCGAAGTAATTAAGACACATAATTTCGTAGTTAATTATTCACATCGTCGTCGTCCTGCTCATCATCGGTGTCCCACGTCTGCCCCCACTCACTGACGGCGACATTCATTGCTCTGGGTGGCCATAGTGTTGTGTATTGTGTTTCGTTCTGATCTCCGTTTGTCATACGAGAACGAAAAAAACAGCTATGCTCATAATTTAACGGAGCATTTCTCAGGCACGAAATGTTTCGCTGATGCCACTAATGTTAACGGAGCAAAACCCACACCATTCCCAGTTTTCCATCCCAAGGGTTTTCCATCCCCAAACGTTCATCCTTTTTTTTTTTTGGTTTTGTTTGCTGCCACACCGAGCCACTGGCGACGAGATTTTTCTTTCGTCAGAACGCCATCGCAGACATCCCACCCGCCAGCCCGGACCAGCCGAGATGAATGATCCAACCGAGAAGGGTAGACAGATCCGGCTCGGTTGCAGCGTAACGAGCCCATGAGCTGCCTCGAGCCGCAACGATGGCACCTGAAATTCGCTCGAAAATTTTGACAACTCGACAAAGTGATGTGTTAGATGTGTTGTTCATATTTACACCAGCACAAATTGTGCGGTTAAACTGCACACGGGTTTGGAGGGGGTGTTTTGGGATGTGGCTGAGGAGGAGTGAAAGATAATTTATGAGATTTTCCGGATTCTCGTGCCCAAAGGGAAATACTTTTCTAACGTTCCTAGCTTGATCATGCTAGCGATCGTCGTGCTGCGGCGAGGGCATATTCCACCCAGCCCACCGTCAACGATGTCTACGCTACGCTACGATCACGCCCGAGAAAGGAACAAACCCATGCTCAAGCACTATTTACAAATAACTAGAAAACATACTTGAGATACACAGCAACATACAATCAAACGCTTACACTAGCGATGGGACGGTCCGCGGCGGAGTGTTTCGTCGTGTTTCACTGCGGTTGACTACGCTAAGTGACATCGGTCTGACACGCACTTCGGACGTGATTTATGTTGGCTCTTTAACTTATGACATCACAACAACTGACGGACTAAATTACTCTTAAAGTTTGTTTGACGAGCGCAGATCGTTACTATGTTTTAAGGGTGGCTTTTGGAAGCAGAACATGAATGAAAAAGTCGTGCAAATAGCAAGTCCCTAATTTGGCCAGATAAGATAATTCAGGACAAAACTTTCAATAAGTTACAGAAATAAAGTGATATTAGAATGTCTTCAAATGTTTCTGATTTATATTAATTCAGATATAAATAAATTCTTTTTAATTAAATTTTCAGTATTATCTAACTTCTTATCGAAAGTGTGTAATTTCGCATGTCAATTTTGCTATTTAGAAAGAAAGATATTCATAGAAATTTTTAAAAACAATCTTGGAAATCCTCTTAATTTAAGGAAAACATTTTTGTATCATATCAATACTTAGAACCGTCTACATTTTAAGTCCCAAAAAGACAGTAAGACAAAAGCTAATAAGCAATAATCTCAAACTATAGTTGCGAATACGTCTCTATCATTGTAAATAACATTGCAATCAACACGTTTCTCGCAAAAATTGCCCTTCTTTCAGCACCAGACTTTAAATCCTCTTTATTGACTGAACCGTCGGATCGTTCACATCATCCATCTGCACTCAAGATCAACATCGGATGCTCCGCAAGTGAAAAATGTCCCCGACCGTCAAACGGTGGCATTGATAAATTATTTTCCACGCCTCGAACCCTCATACTGGGGGTTCATTACGCGGTGATTTCCGTTCCACACCCATCAAACCAAGAGAGTAGAGTTAAGAAAATCTCTGTCCCTATGATCACCCGGTAAGGATGCACTCAATTAACGGCCAACGAAAGCTATGCCGAGTCCATGTCCCGAAAAGCATTTTAACGAAATCTGTCGATCCTTCTTGCCTTGGGCGGCTGCAATGATAAGTGTCGAACTGGTTGGCACCGAACGCGCAAAACCATGCGACCAAGTGTTGTCGAAAAACGAGCCGATGATTTCCCGCGTTCCACAGCTTTTTTCCCGAACACCCAACGCCACGGTAGCATAATTTGTCAAACGTCATTTATTTCTAAACACCATTTGACGACTTGTGAAATGACAAGTGGAAAACGGCCAGTTTCGCTTAATTAGGCTGACATTAAGGCGGAAAGGTTCGCGCAATCGGCAATCCGCTGGCCGCCGTCTTGTGCTGCCAATAGGCCGTCAGCATCGTTAGTGGGCCGGAAGGCCGGAAGCGAGGGATGCATGCATGGGGGGTCCTTTGCCGAAAATCAGCACACCATTTTGCCCATGCCCATCCCACACGCAGGCCGAAACACGAAATAATGGGAGTGAGTGAGAATTTGAAAAATCATTCGCGGAATTTAATTAGCGCGATATTTGCGGATGTCGGCAGCGACGCTGCGACCCGCGATCCTTTGCCGATCGCGCACCCTTATTCGTCGGCGAGTGCACGGGGTGAAGTTGTAAACATGCTCATCTTCATCAGCTGCTCGTCTGCGGGTGGCAATGGTCTGGTGTGTTGTTGCGCTCTTTTTGGCGCATTCCTTGCTTTTTGCGCCGACCGCAGTTTGAGGTCTCTGAAAATCTTAATTAGCCAACATAGCTCAGTTTCGATGAGACGTTTGCTGCGTGCAGGCGCGCACATGTAGCGCGACCCAAGTTGATTTATCGATGCCAATGCTAGACGGGACGGTGTATTGTAGGGAAGGCGAAGATTAAATGAGTGATTGTTAAACTTGCTCGTTATGTACCGTTGACTATTGTTTTCGAATGAATAAAATCACTAAACATGCAAGCGACGTTTATGGCTATACAAAGTCTATAGATTAAATATGAACTCTTGTCCAATTCATTTATGTTAAGCAAACATAAACCACCGATTTCCGATGAACGTTGGCAAACAGTTTCGATGCGCGGCTGCTAGAAAATTATACCAACAAACAATTGTGTTCGCTCTAAGGCTCCTATTAAACGATACTACGGAAGAACGATTATGAATCGGCAATCTGTCGACGGCAAGCGGAGGGACAAAAAATCAACTAAAAGCCTCCGGTTGTTGGTTCCATTACCTTCCAAACGGTTAAGATGGTTGACTAAATTGCGTGCACAAACAGACAACAGGCAGTGCTCCTTATGCGGCGGGCCGGTGGGCAACACAGAAAAAGGAAAGCACAACGCATTTTGCCAACCGATCTCCTAAAGCCATTTCTCCATACGAGCTGCCATTCGCTTTTATCGTTATTATCTGCAGAGCACATACAGAGCGCCACTCATATCTTCGTATCTGCACAATATGAAGGCAATTGAATTTTACGGTTATGTTTGATTTATAATTTCATCCAGGTTTTTGTGCTTTGTTCTTTTCCGTTGCTGGATGATTTAGAAGTATGATTTGCCCTGGTTTGATGGAGCAAAAAAAAAACACCCGATCGCGGGCGCGGGAAATTGTGAACAACGGTTCGGTACGAAGCAAACGGTGTAATCGTTCGACGGAAATTCTTATTTCGAGCCAGGTGGAAGAAATGCTTACGCTGATGTATGACGCATGAATAAAAGACACTGGAGCGAACCTACCAAAGGGTAATGGTTTGTGTTTTTCATATGCACTCAGCTCGAAATTGATTTTACAAACAACTCGTGAACGCTGAAGGTGCATATCAAAGTCGAGCATATTTACAAAGATTGTACATTCCGTTCTTTGATTCAATTTATGGAGCTGGCAAATATTATTCTTACGTTTACCATGGAATTGTTGCACAAATATATTTAACTGGTATAATAACATTCTAAATATAAGCTGTAATTTGTTAATTATTTTTAATATACAGAGCTATACAATTTGTCAGTCCAGCCATGAAAAATAAATGTAAAGACATCAAGGAACAATCAGACCTTTTCCTAATTCTTGAAAGAATTTACTCTCATTCAATGAGCCACTGACCAAATGTGTTAACCATCACGGCGAAAATCAAGCTAAGGAAAAGCTTTCTAAGCTCGTCTGCAAACGATGGACGACAGATGGGATTCAGATGTAATCTCTCTAGAGAAGTTGTGTCCAGATTTCCAAATATTACAGCAATAGTTTTGCGTAGAGTGTCCTAATGAGGTGTAATGGTAATTTATTTCTTTAAATCATACAACATACATAGATTGAAGGATTCTCCTGGTTCAAATGAGTTGAGGGGTTGGGTTGATTTATACTAATTTATTATTAACATGTTCTATAATTTTAATAGTAGATTACTTTAAGAAATCAGCAGAATTCTTCTTGAGTAAGACGAATCTCTTCATCGACTGTAGTAGAACCGTTGTTTAATCGTCCTGTCTACACAAGACAGTAGCACGCATCTAAGTTTCATTTGCAATCAAACGGTTTGTCCCGCTCACATCATGTTACAGCCCTAACTGTGCAATGAGAATAAAATGGTTCAGGTCTTCGTCGGAAATCTCCACTTGCTGGCAACAAACCTAACTCCTTCCGCAATAGAGTGAAGCTTAATTTCCGGTTTGTTCCGGAGCCATATTAACCTGCCACAGGGTGTGAACCGCTGTTGGGAAAAAATTATGTCTGGGAAAAGTAATTCCATTGCGCTGTATCATCTTCATTTCTTCGACCCATCAAAATGGTGATAATCATAGGGTTCTGTGCGTTCCTCTACTTAAACGACCAAATACGATACCGATGAACGAAAACGGGATCACACTAAGACTGTTTGTCTCGGTGGGGGAAAAAAAAGATGCTCCGGCTTGAAAAAGATGTTTACCCCTTGCCGGCATAAATGGATTCACCGAAAGCATTTTCCCGAAAGCAATCACACAACGTGCTAGCGAGCAAATCGGAAGCAAGAGTTTTATCATCATTTGCGGTTTAAGGTGCACACCCACCGGAGGTAACTACGCCGATCAACGATGGGCAAACAAAACTTCATCTCATCTATCCACCATCGCAGGTGGATTAGCTTTCTTCCGTTCGCTGACACCCTCCGGGGCACATATTTAACGTGTGAAAATACTTACGGAAATGTCGGGAAGTTGGATAATTACAAAACCGAACCAAGCCTGCGGATGGAAAGCAGTCGGTAGATTGTCTGACACCGTACAAAGAATTGGTCGTCGTTGATGGCCTACACAGAAGCTAATTGGGATAAGAACTTCCGAAAGGGATTATCATCCACAGGCGTAAACAGAATTACTAGTGAGAAAAGAAATCGCTTTATTGAGATTTTTGATGGTCTGAATTTCCTTGGAATATATCGTATTTGAGTGTTGTTATTTATTCTGTTGTAATGTCATAATTGTTGAATAAAACATAAGAGATAAAATTCCGAACATGCGTCATTATTTGATCTTGTTTTCAACCTGAGGTTTTTAACAAATACGTAATAATTGCACTCGAAGGTGCAAGGTGCAAGAAACGAGATGCTTAAAAACTGCGCTCGTCTTAAAACTGTAGATAGGCAATAATAATGAACAATTTAACTCGTCGAACAAAGGAACAAAATGAGCAGCGAACATCATTTAGCGACACACATTCACAAATTGTGTTTCTTTTTTATGATGCAGTTGACATTTATGTTAATTAAGAAATGTCCACCACACTGTATTAACTGTTTGCGCCATCTTTCCTTCAAGGAAGGATGCTGCGCAAATCCGCCGCTGAGCAGTAAATGACATTTCTTACCCGTCGATAGTATTGTTTGGTTCGGTTTCTTCTGCCGAACCTGTGCCAACCCTTGGGGCACCGCTGAATAATTCATGGTTTTCAACTGTTTCCGCTCGTCCAAATCGAACGTGAAACGTTTCACGCTTGTGGCCGCGAAAAAATTGATAGCCCCATGAATGAACTTTTGCGAAATTCCTTTGCCTTCGCTCCATATACTGCCCTCCAGCTTTGGCATCGGTAGGGCTCGGTGTGGCCCTGACCCATCGCTTTACCCGTTTGTGACGGGGGCCACTGCGCTAAAGCCCGGTAGCATCGTTACGCGTTGTTTCCGACAGTGCCCCAAACGAACCGCAATGGCTCGCAGCACCGAGAAGTCAAATTAATGGCTCTAACCGGGAGGGATTTTAATTTACCGTACCTGCTTGTGCACGATGAAGCTCGATGCATACGTGTCACTGTTGATGCATGCGTCGGGGTAAACTCAACGGCTGCTTTCCTCAGTCTGCAGCAGCATAAATATTATTTACTGTCTTCGTATCCGGTTGCATAAGTGTAGATAGTTGGCAGGAAATGAATGTAATGGAATTTTTCGAATGAGACGAACTGTTGTGGAAAGTTCAAGCGCTTTTTCTACGTTTTTAGAAAACTGTTTAAAGAACATGTTCAGGACAAGAAAAGCCATTTGTGCATAAATACGGATAAATATCATAATATTATTATTTAACGTCAATTGTACATATGACGTTAGTTTGAATTTGAATTTTAAGCATCAATCAAATATAAACAAAAACAAATCATAAATTGTAACTTCTTGCAGCCTACAGTAAGTGAAGCAATGTAATTAAAAATAAAATTACTTCTTTTACACATTTCCGTACTCGTTCTGATGAGCCAAAACTCAAAATTGCACCTCACTCTAAACATCATACCTGAAATGCTGACTACCTTGATGCAAGCACTACGGTATCACGTCCGACGCTTCAATTACAGCAACCTGTCACCAACCCTTCGGACGAGAAAGACGAATCAAGCCATCATGCATATGAACATGGACCATTACATCATCCCAGCTTTATGACCAAATAATCCACCCTGGTCACAATCGCATTACGGACAAACATCTGCGGTGCAGTTCCGAGTTCAACTAAGTCGGTGTCCAACTATACTATTCCCACAGGTTAGCTTATATTCTTGCTACGAAAGCTGCTTTCCTTGCCATACCGTCGGAAGCGCTCGTTGACCTAGAAGATTTTAATAAACCCAAATTACACACTGCATCTTGCCGGTTATCATTCAATTGTTATGGAAAAGAGCGGTACAAAATGGGTACCCGGCGCTGACAGAAACTTTCAAAATCATGATGCACACCGAACGGCTGGCAAGAGATCCGGTGATGGATGAGGCATACTATTTATGGGTTTAATATCTGTTTTAGCACAAATCAGTTCTACCGAGCGGGCGTTCTCTGCCGAACGTCACTCGCTACCGTTTTACGACAAATGATACTGTTCGCGTCCGTTCTGCAGTATGCTCACCGCATTCATTTGGCTGCTTAGCGCATCACAAGAGTCGTTGAGTGCAGAATTCGTCATTGCACCAGATGGCAGAGACCTTCGACAGGCATCCATCCCGAAATGGAGCTGAGATGTGCTGGGATTCTGCTGGGCGACCACGTTTACGGTCGATTCATTCAACACAGCGTTGGTTTATGAGTTTTGAAGTCGAAATTTATCAACCTTAGCTGTTTGTGTCCCCCCCCCAAACTCGCACCACCGATAAATGATGGAACGCTCTGGTTGCAAGTCTGTGCAACTCACCAGTATCATGCCTTCCGTCCCCGACATCTGGGAGATCCCAAACGTTGTCTCCTACAACATGAATGGCAAACTCGGAATGCTCGTTTCGTTCGTTTTTCACCAAGCGAGAAAGAGAAATATCCTTCGTACGATTAAATGTAACCTCAGTTGCCGTTCACTCACCGAGGCACCATCGTGAAACGTTGGATTCGTGTCATAAAATTATGACATCGCCAATTTTCATTAAGAGCAAAAGGTCCCATCGCTCCTACTACTGCCAACTGTTCACTGTTCAATAAGCCTGGGCGGTTGTAGAATCTGCTTCTACGCACGTGATCAGAATGGTGTAGTGCATCAAATCTGCCTTGATAGTAAGTGGAAAGCGCTAGCGGTCGCCACCATAGAAGGTCGTCATTTTGCAGATTGCAGGATATTGATGTTGATCTCGGATACTGCCGGGTGGTTGACGTGAAGAATGCTAATGGTGCGTTTGAGACTCAGCAAAGTCAAGGAGGTATTAGAGCTGAGAAGGGGTTCGACGCCGGTAGAAACTATCAAATCCAGCTAGTTTTGTAGTAAGTATGGCAAATCTTGATGTGGCCACGCGATTAGTATGCAAATTAGTATCTGTTTTCTTCAGATCATTGACTAGCAAAGATTATGACAATAATGGGCTATTGGAAATATGTTTCAGAGCAGTCGCATGTTGGTGGATATAAAATCGTTGGAAAAAAGTGAATAATTTATATCAGCTCTTGTTTACCACATTCAAAGCAAAGATGTATAAATCCAGTACCAATTCCTGTCAATTGCAACCCAAAACAAACATAACAAAACACCCCTTGCAGAATGCGGACTTTCCAGACGGGACCGTGGCTAATAGGATGACTCCCTTAGTTGATTTCTGCTGTACCTTTCGAGCTGTAAATGTGTTCCCAAATTTGCTGGAACTCACCAACCAACACACATTTCCGCGTGGGTCACCAGATTTAGGCAATCTGTTACGTTGTTTGTGTACAATGTTGATTCGATGTGGCATATTAGACAAATAAATAAAGGAAATGGTGGACTAGAACAAGCGGATGCTACAGGCACGGGGTGCCATTGACAAAAAGGTGTAGTAATCGAGCAAACTGAGCGGAATTCTAGATGTTTTGGAGTTCATCATGGTTGGAAGGGAGCCACAAAAAAAAACAAACAGTGCTGGCCAACACACTAACTTCATATGAAGATTAAAAGAAAGAGGTCGGCTTGAAGCACTGCCTTTTACATATTGCCCATATGCACAAAGGTCCAAGGTTCGGTCGGGAAAGAGAAGCAAATTTGTTTGTTTGTTTGTGACATTTGAAATGGTTGTGCTGGTGGAAGGTCCTTTTGAGGTATTTCTGCTAAATTGGAATTGCGAATAGGACAACAAAGTGGCAAAGCAGGAAAGAGTTAGAACTCCGCCAACTCCGGGGAAAAGAATTGCTTTTCTATCAGAAAAATAAAATACCAGAATGTCAGCCACACAAACAAGTGGAAAGGATCGCCACATATCCGCGCACACACGTTGCTCCGGGCACACCAGGCACAGTAGCGTGGAAGCGGTGCTCAACTCAGCGAGCAACCCAGGCGGAAAAGCAGTTCATCGTTCATGAAAAATGCTTTGCCCAGCGACACATGTGACATATGTCAGGTTGATCTAATGGTTCTCTAATAAACCGTTCCGTTTGTCGAGATTGCAGTTTTCCCTCCGCAAGGATCTGCCCTGACATTGTGGTAGAAGGAGAGAGGGCAATAGCAAAGGATGGAAAACACAGGAAGATGGAGAAAGACGACCAAGGCAAAAGAAATCCTGAAATGCTGCTCACGGTTTGATGGGCTTAAGGGGGTAGAGATTCGATTCGGTTCGGTATGCGTGTGTATGTGCCACAGAGGCAAGGATCGATGAGGACACTGCCAGGGCAGTTGCGGGGTATTTGTTTCATCTGGAAGACAAACTGTCACCAGCGGGTGTATGCGGTTCCTGCGCGTCTCGGACCGGTAGGACGAGTGGCGGCAAATCCTTGAAAATCTGTTTTTCATGGGTGTGGCATTTTCGCTTCCCGTCTCACTTTTCAGGATATCCTTTCGCGTGAGCACTTTTGAACACTTCTTCACTTGCTGCTGCCCGTTCCCGGACATTTCTCCACCGTTCCTCAATGCCCTCTTATCTGGCAGGAAGTCAACGATCGAATTTAGAAAGGATCACGGGTCGGGCGTTTTTTGCTGTTGCTCTTGTTGGTGTTATTAAAGAGAAATGAAACGAAACACGATACAAACTAACGAACCTGAATGTGGCAGAAGTGAGGAACAGAATGAACATAACAACAACAAAAAGTTCAAAATAAAAAAAAGGACTCGATGAAGCTTCAAGTTGTGAAATGAAAAGCTTGTTAACAATTTTGCCTGACAGCATCGTGCTCTGTGTGTGGCCTTTGCGGGCCACTGATCCTTTTTTTTCGGTTTTGGCGTTAAATTTTGTGTCGCACATTTGGGTATATTTCACATATCACGTACATTGTGTGTGCGTGTGTGTAGCCTTCTTTGTGCGAAAGAGTACAAATGTTTGTTTCGTTGATTAGCTGTTGTTCTCGCTTTCAATACCAGTTCCATTGTTACCCTTACCTGAAACAAACAATGTTCAACATGGTGTTCTTTTCGGGTTTGCATGGTTTAAAGGTATTAGACATGTAAATCTGTCACACAATGTAATAAGGAGTGACATGTTTGCAAATAAACTGCAGATGAACGAAAAACTTTTCAGAAGACAGGCAAATGCCATTGATAATATGCACACACCTGTCAAAGTGTTTTCTGTAATTGAATGAAAAAAAAAATATTAGCCTAAAAGAAGCCATTAATTTAATTCAAATATTTCAATGTATGATAATATACATTTCAAGTCTTTAGTTCCCCAAAGTTTCATTTTAATTTTCACTTAAAATAGACTTTGCTTTAATTCTTGAAAATTCAAAATGATCTCACAATTAATCTTGATGTTTTGTTTGACCATTTTACAGTAAAGTCATTTTATAGTTATAACAGTAAACTCTCTGGCTTCATCTTTTATCGGACTTTTTTTTATAAAACTGACTCATAGACGTATTATGTCAGAATAGGAGTAAATTCACATTGCAAGGAAGACGTTTTTTATTCTACAGAAATTTTAAATATCAATATGTCACAAATAGTGATATTACATATGTGAAAACTCCAAAATTGTTACAAGAAATTTAAAACAGTAAAACATGTCACTTTACTTGAAATAACCCTGTAAAAATATTACTTTCAACAACAAAAATGTCTCTTCTAAATCTTATCAATCCAACACAAAACCTAACAATCGACACCACTATACTGATCTACATCGAACAAAGAATCTTCAGAACCCTACAGGAATACATTTCCAACGTTTGATGACTGTAAATCGAAAAGCATCCCAACTGTCGTGATCCACTCGATCACGATCAATCTTCCCTGAAAAGAAAAGAAAGCCCTGCAACAGTACCACCGCCGAGTCGTTCAGAATCTACCGCACATTGTCACTCCGGTGAATAGATTAAACACAAAATCGATCATTCACGAAGCGTTTGAGATTGCCAATCGAATCGCTAGCGATCCACCATTTTAAAGCCACCAGTTCACTGATAGCCACCAACTCAGCGTGTCGCTTAAATTGCGTGCGCACGAAAATTATGTTCCAACTACAGGTAGTCAAGCGAGTTCTCGCTCGCTCGCACGTACGAATCTTATGTGGGCCTTACATTTCCTCCGGATTTCAAACGCCTTGCAATTGTTCACAGCGAGGTGAAGAATATCTTCACCTTCGTTGAGCTTCCACGCCTAATGGCCCAAAAACCGATTTCAAAAACTAACGAAAATTTAATCCCACTGGTCCACAATCAATCGGTGGCGAATGGATGTTCTGCGGAGGAATAACAATAATTCTCGAAGATTGATTTTCCCCTTCTTCGGCGATTGTGTCGACTGAGCGGTTTGGAGTTTGTCAGCTTTTTGTTGGTTTTATTAATATTATTATTTTTATTATTGAAGATATTTCTTCTTTCTCGACTCGGACCACCATCGTGGAGTGCCTATGCGATCGCAAGATGGCCATTGATTGATTAGGTATTTATCCGATTGGGGATCGGGGTGGCAGCTTATGCCACCACGCAGAATATGAATACGTGCGCACCTATATGCTAGCATACAGCCTCCTGCCTAATCCCGCGGTGTATTGCACGGGCCCCGGCGAGGGAAAGTTCAAAATTTGTGGAGCCAGAGCCGATGGTTGAGCGTGTTGTGCGGCTGCTGCTGGGGAAGATCAACCCCGGTGACGACCGTTGAGATCGCAGAAACCACCCGGAATCCGTCAGCCAGACCGCGGGGAACGAGACGTCAACTCCTGCGCTGGGCGTTGGAATTAATTGTTATCAGCGCGTTTCGATCTTCGTTCACTGCGCAGAATGAGTGTTCGTTGCGTGCGATCGATGTTTGTCGCTTCCAACTTCACGACTCGCTTGGCCCGGAAGAGCGCCAATGGCGCGGGGAGGATACGTTCCTGCAGAAACGTACATTTCGAGAGCCTGCAAAGGAAATTTAGCCGCAGCGGGAGTAACACAACAGTATTTGCCACTCGAAAAGATCACTGAGCGACGCTGTTCGGTTTGGTGATAAATCATGTTTTCTTTCCACGAACGAGCTCGTGCTTCTTGGCAGGGACACAGGCGGGCTGGCTCGGATTGGCCGAATGGGAATGACAACCGACGATCCATAATTTAATGACAGGTTAGTCTTCTCAGTTTGGAGCTACCATTTAAAGCGTGCCTTCCTGCGCTTCCTGTGCCCGCCTATTCCATTTGGTTCCTCGTCCTTTGTTTCCTTCAACCAACGCGAGAGACATTTTGATTTTCTTAAGCCATCACACGCGCGAGCATTTGACGTTTGGCCCCTTGGTTTCCAGGAAGATTTCCTGGGTGGAGAAGAATTTGTGCACTGTTTCCACATCTTCAAACGGGCCTCCCATCGCTACCAGGGCATATGCTCTGCTTGGGGCTGTGTTTTGCCTTCAGGGATTCATCACTCCGCTGACGAGTTGGCTTCTGGTTTTGATTCGGTTGCGCGATAGGAATTTCCTACACCCGCTGTGTCCAAGCAGCCGGAGCACCGCGGGGAACGGTACTCCTTGATTATGCTCGTATCAATCGTGAGTATCATGTATGGTGAAGGGACAGAAGCCTGTACCGAGGTAAGCTGCATTCAACCGTACAATAATTTCTCAACATTGTGAAATGAAATGTGGCTCCAAAGTTGTGAGTTCTAGAGCAGTTTAATGCACAAAACGTTATATTTACACAATACTTTGTGATTACTTTAATCAACATTTTAACGAACTTTGAGCAAACGAAAACCACGATGCATTGCGTATTCGATAGACTGGCAAGCATGTTTGGCATTCTTTCAAGCGATCATATCCGTATCTCTTTAGATGCTTAAATGTTTACTCTGTCTGAAAGGAACAAACAAACAATTCACGAGACATTTGCAAACTGTACGAACAACAAATCTTTTCCAGCGATTCAGTGTACACATGTGTTTCAAGGTAACCTTTCTTTTAACTGGAAAATACATCATTTTACTCAACAAGCCACAGTCTATCAACGCCTCTCACGAAGTTTGTGGGATTTTTGTACGCATCTCTGGCGTTGCTTTGTATCTGCCAAGCATTTCTACAGTTGGTACCCGGTCAAAATGCCTCATTTTTCTCTAAAACAGGTTTTTAACTACATCAGACAAAAAAAGCTTATCATAATTGGTTCATATTAATTCGCACCTTTTAAATAATTAAATCCGTGGTGAAAAAGTGATACTATACGTAACGTTTACTATACAAACACAGAGAAAATCATGCTCAATGTTTCATAATTAACCATTTATTATAAACACACTAAAATCATGATGGTCCCGATAACTATTCCAAAATATGTTCAGTATATAATTAAAATTTATGTCTTCTTTAAAAAAAAATACTGTTTGACAGCACTGTTCTATAGTTTTTTTGTAGTTCTATGCAATCTGTTTGATATGTCTGGTTCAAAGGAACGATTATGACAACAGAACACAACGCATACGTGTTCTTGTTTCTAGTAAAGTAAAGGTGAAACAATGTTTACCTACATACTGTTTTACGTCACAAGTGTGTTTCAAGGCTATTTAGCGAAGAAAGCTTATCAAGTGGACGACTATTCTGCAGAAAAGATTAGAAGTTTAAATTCATTTATTATAGCAATCATACATAATGATTAATCATAATAAGTACAGATCTTCCACAAATTAGTCTTCCGATTGTTTTTATTAGTTTTTAGTTGTTGTCCCGATTGTACACGTTGATATACCTGTCGCTTATCCATGCCGTAAAGGTGTTTTTATATTATTTTTCTTGGGTTAAAAGGATGATAAATCAAACATTTCAGAAAAAACACCTGTGTTGTGTTGGTTAACTTGTTTGTCGTGCATTGATAACATATCTATAAAAAGGCTATTTTGCACATGTGGATTGCAGAAAATGTCAGTATAAAAGCTGCAAACAATACTGTGAAATTATTACAGTTTCGCATCATATTGCAACCAGCATGAAGGTCGTCTTCGTTCTATTCGCCATTTTGGCGGTTATTGGTAGCTGTCTATCAATTCCTCTACCTCAAACCAACGAAAGCAGCGCTGAAACTCTCGAAGTCAACCCAGCGAATAACGAGCAGAGAACCAAACAAAGCGGAAGGCAAATTCTGCCCACTGAAAACGAGGATTACAGATGGATTGCGCAAATTATTAAAAGATGGGGATAACCAGAATGAACGTATAGTGTACATTTTTCTTCCATACAGCTAATAAACTCTGTATCAGCAGACTTTATGAAGTAAACGAATGTGTAAATTAGTCACATCTCAATACTGTTCCAACATGATTAACATCTGAAAGACAATGAAATTTGCCTATATTACACATATTTTGTGTTATGCTAAGATATATGAAAAATCAGAGATTTTTCAAAATTAGTTTGTAATTGGAAGGACTTTGAAATTACATTCACAGTATTGAAACATGAGGTATCTGGATTAGTAGATTAAATATATGAAAGACGTGACCGAACACATGTGATACAAGCCCAAAAACTGCAAGCTGGGGGGTTTAAAAGTTCAACTTTCGCAGCAACAGCAAATCAGTTTTGAAGTGAAATCAGAGATGCAGGATGTTACCTATTCAATAAATATAAAACAATTGTTTAGAATACAGGCCCGAAGTAATTATATTCCAATGTAATTAATTTCATGGTTAAAAATATAAACGATATTCGGATGGGAACGGTTGTGAAACGAAATACCTCGTTGGGGTAAAGCAGAACCATCAATATTTATTAATACGTACTAATGAATCAACACCTCTTTCTTCTGTAAGAAACACATTTACCATAAAAACCTAAGGTTTAGCTACCATTAGCTATAAGTAAAACTGAAAGACCGTTCTTCGCGAATAAAACAAATATACAAGGTTTAAACTCTACTTTAGTGAGACTATCGATTTGTTTGACTTGTCTGTTTAACAAGCCCGTAAGCAGCTTTATTTTGCATTTTTAATTCAAGGCTAGGCTGGGATGGAAACAATATAAAAGGGGTACGCACAGAAAAAGAGTTATTCTAATCGAACCAAGTATATCATTTCGCTTCACAGCATGAAAATCGTCTTCGTTCTATTCGCCATGTTGGCACTTCTGGGCGTGTGTCAAGGATTTCGTGTAAAACAAACAGCTCGTCAAGAAAGTCACGCCAAGGGCTCCTCCGGTGCTCCTCCACAAACAAGCGGTCGAAAATCATTCGCGGCTAAGTGAATTTCATCAGTTTTGGATAAAGTCCATGTCTCCATGAATTAAGTCACAATTCGTGGAAACACTCTCACCTCCCCTACCGACCTTATATGAAAAAATAAAATACAATTACCTTCTTTAGTAATCCGTTCAATTACATCGCACTTCAACAAATGCAAAACGAAACTGTGAAATAAAATGTATTAGTTACACCAGCGTATATATCTGCATTGGTGATAATAATTAATAATTTTTGTTTGTTTTCAGACAGTTCATATTTGTCATAAATATAATTGTCATAATAACCCTGGATCAAGTTATCGAAACCGTGGCAAGGTTATTGATTACAAAGTCCATTTCCGAAATAATCTGCTTACCCATGCCTAGATCCAAACAAAGATCCGAAACGCAAAACCATTTCATCTTCGCTAATCTTCAACCGCGAAATTATGTATCAGTTCCATCAGTCATGCATTAGAGTGATTGTCTGTAGTTCAGAATTGGCAACTTTCACACGATGATGTCTGTTCTGCACATTTATTTCTTCACAATTTCCTCGTTTACGCCGATCTTGCGATGAAACGATTAACACGAGAACCGCCGATGGGCCTTTTTTGTCCATGTATATAGATAATAAAGTGTAATAAGGCTTCACGGACACTGGACAGCATGCACTGGGTGCCCTGTATTTGTATAAAAATCCCCAAAATGAGTTAATTTTTTTTGTATATACAATGTGAGGTGGGAATGTAAATTTTATATTAATGCATATAACGCAACAAAAAGAAGAATCCCTCCCCTCCCCCTCCTATGCTCTCCACGAACAGTCTTACGAAATAAATGGAAGTTCCTGCAGTTGTATATGTCTGATCTGAGTAAAACTATTTCATTAGCCCGCTCATAATTTTCATTGCTTCAACATGGAGTAAATCATTTCGTTATTGCTGTAACGTATCGTATTGACTAATTGCCATACCTGATTGAGACTCCATCCTCTTTACAGGACCATTCGATTTATTTGACTTGTCTGGTTTACAAGCCTTTATTTTACACTTGTATTACAAGGCTAGGCTGGGACAGAAACGGTATAAAAGATGTACGCACAGAAAAAGAGTTATTCTAATCGAACCAAGTATATCATTTCGCATCGCAGCATGAAGATCGTCTTCGCGTTATTCGCCACGTTGGCAGTTCTGTGTATGTGTCAAGCGCTGCCCATAGACCGTATAAAACGGCAAGTTTTTTTCAAGGACTACATGACAAAGTTACATTTCCATAATATTGAAAACTAAGCGACCCAAAGCTGATATATGGATCAAACGAAAACAGGGTAAAAATTGCTAGTATCGTTAACACGTGTAGGAAACAATTACATCAGTGTCGATTTAACTAGAATCTTTGTTGAGTAATCAATACAAATGTGAGAATAAAATTGATTATTATTTGCAATTTCAAAAAAACTAGATTTTGTCACTATCACAAAGGATTTATTCTGTGTTTGCTGTTTTGGTAAAAACATTTCATTGCTTATTTATAACACGCTTTAGCCGCTTCGTGTTTTTTTTTCTGCTGCAGGAGTCCTCTAAACCACTTATGATCGAGCTCCGTCGTCTGCCATTCCAACATCCAACTTTCTAGACGACACATCAACGTTATCATTCCTTCTGAACTTGAGTCTTCCACACCTCCTCTGACCTTTTGGACGACTTGAAAGGACTTTACGGGTTGGATCGTCATGTGTCATCCTCATGGCATGTTCAGTCAATGCACTGAAGGATAGTGTGTTCAATGTTCAGTTCGTCAATCTCGCCGTTGTAATGATCTCCTTCCACACAACCTGTGACAAAAAGGTTTCGGATCATCTTCCTCTCGAACGCGGCAAAAGAGCTTTGCTCCCACTCAGATTTTCACACATTTCAGATTTTCTTAGACTTGAAGCCCCCCATGATGAGGCATGATGGAAGCAGTGCTGGTCTTCACACGAACGGACCA
The DNA here is from genome assembly GCF_943734755.1 of Anopheles moucheti. Taxonomy (NCBI): domain Eukaryota; kingdom Metazoa; phylum Arthropoda; class Insecta; order Diptera; family Culicidae; genus Anopheles; species Anopheles moucheti. The sequence goes on along the minus strand of NC_069141.1, from coordinate 37,208,901 downwards.
GTCCAAAATCCCATCTTGACCAATCAATTAACAAAATCAATTTTTACCTTACCAACGAGATCAATATCACATAGGTTTTACCCGCGGGAGTCGATACTTTCAGCAATGAAACAAACAGATGAAGATCGAGTACATTACTATTACAAGGTATCGTATCTTGTCGAAAAGGTGTCGTTCCATTGGAAAAATGCGTTAAGTGGATTTTATCACCTTTATACAGCCAATCGATTTGTTTGATTTGCATGGTTAACAGGGCTATAAACAGCTTTATTTTACACTTGTGTTTCGAGATAAGCGTAGAATGGAAACAGTATAAAAGATATATGAAAAGAAACGCGTGACTCTAATCAAACACAGTTCAACATTTCGCATCCAGCATGAAGAACTTGCTCATCCTGTTCACCTTGTTGGCAGTGGTTTGTTTGAGTCAAGCGCTGCCTCAACCAGAAGTAGGCAACGGTGGAACGCAGGGCAGTCAAACCAACACCGACCTGGGAGCCAAACGAATTGGTGAACAGTTTGTGCCTAATTTAAATTTAAATAGTTGGATTGCGAATTTTTATAAAAAATGGGGATAAGTAGGACTCACGCACACTGTTATTGTCAATCTGAAGCATATCTACATTGGAAATAAAAATTTTTACCGCTTACGAAGAATGTGTTTTTAAAAAAAAAAAGATGAATGAAAAAAAAGATGAATGAAGGCTGTAAAGCGGTACTTTGAATAAAGTGATTTTGTTTTTTCTATTGACCATTAAAATTACTGATAACGCTAGTCGAGCAATAAGTAAGGCTTCATGATAGTTTTATGTAAATAATAATATTTATTGTTGCTTTAGAAAAATTAAAAATCTTGTTAATAAATTATTCACAATTTGAGCGCTTAAGTTTGTACTTATGCCTGTAAATGTGGATTGGATAGCTAAAACGTAAGGACACGCATCCGGTTAAATAATTGTGCGTGCACTGTGTCATCCGATCGTTTACTTTCCTAACCAAACTCCGAGGAGATAGGACGAGGTTTTATTGTTAGCATCACTTCGCTTACACTCAAATCATCGGTCTGGAATAAGCATGATAAACAGAGACAAAGTTTAAAAAATTCGGCTTCTGGATTGATGTGCTTAAAATTACATCAAGTTTTAAATATGTTCAAAGTAGATGTGCGACCCAGTCGATCTACTGCTGATAAAAAAATACCTGATTCAGACTCAAACATGTACATCAAAGCGTTCGATTTGTTTAATCTGTATGGTAAACAGGCAACAGCTTTGCATGATCTGTTAACAGGTTAATTTCACACTTGTAATTAAACGATGCAAACTGGAAGAAATCTATATTAAGCTGCATTAAAGGACTTGGGTGCAATAATTGCGTTCCAACTTGAAGTACGCCTTGTAGAAGATATCTATAAGATATATTTTCCATAAAAGACTTTTTTTCCGTTTCAAATGCCAACTGTGGATCTCAACTCAGCGACATAGTTGGCTTTAAGGATGATATCAGTATAGCTGATAGATGATTGCGATAGCGAAGTATTCTAGCAAATAAATGTTCGCAGTTAAGTTAATTTAGTTTTAAACTCCTATTGGCAAAAATTGTTCTTAATAAGTCATTTTAAGGTAAGCCGTTTATCCGTTAAAACCAACAAGTGTATTGAACAACACTTGTTATAACTAGAAATGCGCCAATATCAAATCAATGCGTAATTTGGATACAAATTTGTTACATGTTGAACGAAGTTTTAATATTTCCAAGGTTGTGATTTGCAAATCTGGTAGAGACAAGAGACAAGCATACATGAATCAGATTACGTCATCAAAGTCGTGTTGATGGATTTGTTTGATTTGTGTGGTTCAAAGATCTGGTATTTCGCACTTGTGTTTCAAGGCACTCGCTGGAAAGAAAACAGTATAAAACCACCACCAGACGTGATGAGTGAAATCCACCGGAATTACTCACAGTCCATTTCGCAAGTGACATGAAGTTCGTCTACGTTTTATTCGCCATTTTGGCGGTTCTTTGCATCTGTCAAGCCGCTCCACAGCCTCAACCTCAAGTAAGCAACGGAGGAACTCAACCAGAGGGCCAAAGCTCATCCAGCCATTACAATAGAGGATATGGGACCGCTTATTTGTTAAACATCATTAAAAGGATGGGATAATTGAACGAAACAAGAAATGAAACTTTTATTCAGCGTATTCAATTATCAATAAAAATGACTTCGTCGATCTGCAATCATTCTTGCTTAGTTGTGTTATGATTGCACATAATATAAAAAAGCATGCGATCTGGTTGTAAAATATATGTAAGATTGTTTGTATGGTTGTGATATGTAAACATCCAGCATCCAGTTTCTACATCAGAACGGCAGGTTTATTTAAATTGTATGGCTAACAGGTATATTTCTTCAAGTAGCTTAAGGATATTGGTAGAATATACATCTATAACAGTATGAAACTTGCTTTCGTGTACAGTATCAACATATAAATCAATCGACGATGACACTCAAGCAGACACCAAACGGGGTAGACCAACAAATGGAGGTACAAGTGTTACGCCGCAGATATGTACCGATGGCTTAACGTTTTTATCAAACGACGATTAGCAAAGGTTAAAATCAAAATAAGGAAACTAATAATAAAATACTGCAAAAATATTAAAATCGTCTAGCACTACATCTAGCCAACATCGAAAGTTTATATTATTTCCTTTTGAAAGATATTAGATAAAGATGTTTAACTAATTGTATGCAAAATATTTAAATTTTACAAGCTTCTCAAACATGTGCCTAACCGACAAAATGAGGTGGATATCATCCGTCGGTCGAAATCGAATATTCTAGGCACTGGCGGTCACACCAAGCGTTGAAACGGTGTAAAACTTTCATACTAATTCAAAGCATTATTTATGAGCTCCACATAATCCACGGCCGAGATACGAATCTGGCCCCGAACGGAATGAAATCATAGCTGGATCTAGCAGCGCTTCATTTCAGCTGGTTCTACACAAATCTGCTGCTGCGACGGATGACGCATTAACATACCTTTGGAGGCTGCAATAAACGAACCGTCTAACGTCTGTTTTGTCGTGCATCGATAGAGCGTACATACGTTATCTCAAGTGTTGCTTCTCGCACCCTTATTCAAATGTTTGGAGTTCAGTCTGTGCCGAACCAGTTGAGGAGTTAGATTGACATTCGAGACTGTGACTAGACGAGCTACTTATCTAAGCCACCGAGCGGAAGTTGCCTCTTCATCGTTCGCCAAGATACATTGGTGGAATGATGCGTTCAATAAAAAAAACGTTGTGTTGTGTATTGGCCGATAACAGAAAGATACGGTTCAAGGTCTGTAATGTGCAACTGCAGCTAAGAATAGCTCCCCCACCGATTAATCAAAAGAATGTTTTAAAAACACAACCAATCATCTAAACCAGAACCAGCGAAACGTATCACTCCAGATTAAAAGCCATTTGTCTAGTAAACATGTACTTCTGTGCTTCCGTTTCCTGGTGTTTGTAGATAGTTTCCCTTTAGCACAAGAAACTCGAGCCACTGCATGCAACGATCGCTTGTGTCTGCTTTTGGATTTTGACTAATTTGAAAATTATCTTCCCCTTGCGATTACTTTCCATGGTAGGTATGGTTTGTGGTAACAGTTTCCGGCTCCGTAGTGGTCCGAAACCCGCTGCCCATCACTGAGCTGATGACGGTTTCGGCCGGCATAACTAGGGAATAGCGTGCCAGTGCTCTATCAGCGATAAACTTTACATAATTGCTCGTTTGTTTATTGAATGCTCTCCCGAGACTCCCGAGCGCACGGATGCTTCCTCGATGATGGGCAGACAGGATTTAGAGACCGAGATCCTTCGGGCTGCACGGGGCCAGGGATTCGAATTTACCAGGAGCGAGTAAGCGGGAGAAGGAAAACGAAAGGAAGATATCATTTGATAGTCAATTAGCTGATGAAGTAGTGCGGCACGGGCTAATCGGAATCAATTTGGTAATATTTCGAGTCGAGTGGAGCTGTCGCGGGAAATCGTTGATATTAATTTGATGTTTCTGGCCGGCTGGTTAGAAGTGTGATTAAATAGACTAGCAGTAGTTTGCTGCAGGAAGCATCACCTCAATCTCTCAGGCCTGCGAAGTAAATAAAAGCTTCTTTGTATTAAATTTTATGACACTGTTGAACGTGATTACAACAAGATAGTTTAAATTATATTTTTCTTAAACAAAAAAACGAACAATCATTATCAACAAAGGGTCGTAAAATGGTTTAGATAAATAGCTATTAAAACATTTTATGAATGTCAACATTGATATTCATTTTCATTTACTTTAATCATTACTTTAATCATGTATGAAGTTTTGTACGCTAAACAGCTATTTTAGAAGCCAAATTTATTGAACTAAAGTGCTCCATTTATTTTTAATGGTAGCAGATGATATTTTCAGAGTATTAAAAGTACTCTTAGTATCAGTTCATGGAACCCTTTTTGATTATTTATATTGTGGTTTGTAGTATGCAAAGGGCAGGAAAAACGAGTTGAAAACACAACATAACAAAACATAACATAAGCATAACAAATTTCAATAGTATGCAATTTAACGAATTCTTTATTGATGAAATATATGATACACTGATAAAAGACAAGCGGAAGAATATATCTCTTATCAATATTTTGAAGAAAAAATTGAAGTAGCAAACATTTTGTACCGAAAAAATAATTTATAATCTTCAGATATAAAGAGCTTCGAGGATGGACAAATGGAACTATTGTCCTAGCCCCTCGCTTTAAGTCATCTCTAAAAGTTTTATATCATAGTTTTATATCATTTTAATTAAGTTTAAGTTAAGTTAAGTTAAGTTAATAAGTTATGGGGTTTCTAAGTGCCATCTTGCAGTAATTCTAGACCAAATTGTATTTGATTACAACAATAAATGTGTTAACAAAATATCATATTAATTATTTTATCTGCTTATATTATACTATATTAAAATATATGAATCTGTGATTTTTAGACTGAAATATATGTTTACCATTAAAACCAGAATGCATGTGATGAACGTATGCTCGCTGTGTTTCGCTGTTCGTATACTAACTTGACACCCACTGACCATCTGCCGCACAGCATGTGTCGCAAACGTTTACCAAAAAAGACCGATTTTATCTTCAAACTCACTAAGAAAGCATTTCAAACATTTTAAATATTTCGGGGAGTGCCTTAATAGAGATTGTAAACTCATCTTCTCTCATTATCATCGGAATTGCGGTTTCTCAATGAATGTCGTGTCTAACATTTTGCCTTCTTCTTTTTAGAAAGCATCTACACCAACTGTAAAACCATTCCCCGTTGCAAACGGACCGATTCATTCATCCGAAAAACGTAAGCTTCCATTTATGGCCATCAATGGGCGATTGGAAGCGTAAAGCACCACGGCGCATTTCGCCTTTCGCTCATCCGTGATTCCCATTTGTCGAAGTGTGAATCTAATCGTTTGTCGATGCCCGTTATCGGAAGGAATGTGTTTCGCGCCGTGGTCAAGAAATTTAGTCATTTTTCGATCCCCTCGAAAATCCGTCCCAACAAAGCCGTACAGGTTCCGCTGTTGCTGTTCGGCCCCAAGCCTTCGGGCTTATACCGTAATGTGCGTGATTTTGTTTTCGTTTCTTTTAGGGACAATTTTCATGAATGGATCTGGCTGCTGGAACCGGTTGGGTGTGCGTTATTATTTATGAATGGATTAAAATATCCAAACAGAAAATGATCTCAACGATTTCTGGAGAATGATCAAGAATTCATAAACCGATCGACCCAAAACGGCCCCCAAAAGGCACGTTTGGACAACGGGAGTGTTTGCCCACCCCGAAGAGAAAGACCTCCTTTTACCGGCCGAAGGCTCCTACAACGCCCGATACAGCTCTGCTTCCTGCCACGCCGAAGATTTGCATGTTTCGTGCGTTCCTCTTCACTCGGCCCGCTTCGTGGCGTAGTGTTGATATTTTATTTTAATGTCATATTTTATAACAATTTTCATAATTTGGGGCTATTCGTTCGGGTAAAATATGTCTTCCGTTTTTGTCACGATTTGGGACCCCTGGGGTTTTGTGTTTGGCAAGGGGAAAACACGGCCAGAAGTAAAAGACTACAGCTTTGTCAAAAGGCAAACGGGTACAATGTTTCTCCCTTTTGGAAAAGAATTCACTTTTTTGCTATTTTATTTTTCTCACTCACGCTTACTGAAACAAAACAAAAACTGAAATAAAGCTGCAGTTTTGCTGTTTACCACCAAAACACCTTTAGCAGCGACTGTATTATGTACTAAATTCGTTGACTTCCATCCGAAACTTCCAACCGAGAGACAACTGCAGTTAAGTTATATTCTCGCACTATTTTTGGCACCTTCGCGCGCTCGGGTATGGAATCCATGTGAGGCCTCTTCTGACCTGGCCGGAATATCGTATTACGGCTCGATTATGATTATTAAATTATAATTCATGCACGTATCGTTCGCGGGTGTCGGGTTGAATTTCTTGCCTGCCTGATTCTTCAACTTGGTATCGTTTTGGTTGGCCGTTGGATTTGGAGGTTTGAAAAGGGGCACGCCAGGGTGTTGAATGAGACACCCCACCGGGTGGCAAATGTGAGTCGTTTGATTCATTTCTTCGTGCCTTAAACACGAATGTTTTTCATCCGGCAGATAAATCTTGTGCCCGGTGTTGTAAAACGGGGTTAGAGAAATTTTACCACCGAACAGCAAATTCCAGCATTGTCGAGTGTAGCAAGTAACGAGCGTATGTGAAATGAGCCAGGGAAGGTGATGTACTTCCATAAAAATGTGCCTCCATTGCTGGCCCATAAACATGCATGCTTTTATTTCGAGAAAATATTGTTGAGCTTGGAATAAATATACTACCGCACACAGACCGTTCGTTAATTCTTTACAGAATATCCTCCATCTCGGTTGGAAGCTAAATTAAACATCCACTCAAATCAAACCAAGCGGTAAGATTCATAATTCATGTGTCTGTTCAGCATCAACACCGGCTGGATGAGATTATTATGACCGTACCATTTCTTAACGCTTCGATTCGTCCCCAGATCGTCCAACTGTGCTTTCATACTTTAATTACTCATTCATCTTAATCTTCAAATAACATAACATTTCTCATCCCTCCGAAACAAACAGGTTCCATTTGGAATGCAATGGAAATGTATTGTGGATCTTCGTGTGCTCCGACGCATGCACTGGTCCATGTTCTAATTTGGCACAACTACCACTTGCATGCGGCAGAAGGACCCTCCAAGGTTCTCCATTAGCTTCATCTTAATCTGTCGTCTTTCACGAGTGTTGAATGAGAAATCTTCACCCCGAAAAAGGAGAAAATTGTCAAAACGAAAACATTTAGATAGGAATCTTACTCTGCCATTCTGAGGCAAACAAAGTCCTGCTCTACAGTCCTTTTCGACTCAACCTGTCTGCAGTGTGCTTGAAATATCGTTCCTTAGACAATCGAGCAACAGAGCCGCTGCTAGGGACGGAAAGCAATCGAAACAGGGGGAAAATCCTTCATCAGTTCCTTTGACGCTGACTTACGAATTTCCCGGTTGTTAATCTTCACTAATCTGTATAATTTATCTTTTGACTTTTATAACCGGAAAACTCGAGCACGAAGTGGTTACCTCAAAGTTACACCCGCACGGAGCGGACTCGAGCGGTGGGCAGGGACAATGGCAGGAAGTTTCGCCCGAAACAAAAGGACCACCTCGGACCAAGCACCATCCTCGCCACCAGTTCGCACTGAACTGGAACGGCAGATTGGCTTTCCACGGTAAACTTTTCGGCACATAAAATGTGCCCAACGATGAAAACATCGAACCGGAAAACACCAAGGGTGACTATCCGTTGCCAAAATGGACGACTATCCCTCGGAGCTCCATTCGAGCGACTTCTGGCTGTTAGGCGATACCCAGGAATACCACCATCTCCGCAGATACTTACACACACACATATATACTCGTGAAAGCCCGTTGGCCAAGAATTGTTGGTATACTCCACCATCTTCTAGCAGGAGGTCTGCTCTCCATTCCGCTTGGCTTCCCTGCATAGGTCACGATTCTTCCCTTTGCGCTACATCACGGGCGAGAAAAGTTTCGCAAACAATCCAAACGAACGAAACTTCTTCTCCCAAAAACGACCCCAAAGGCGAAGAATGACCGAGTGCCATGAGTAGGGAAGATTTCTCAAAATTAGATCCAGATAGCAACCGTCCGCCTGTTCCACCATTCGCCACAACGCATCTGCCCCTTACCGGTTGGTGCGGGTTTAGCATAAGTATGTGTTGGCGTGACGATAGTGTGCTAGTGGTGGCTTTCGATGAGAAGGTGTAAAGTTTTGTGTCTCCGCTATTTATCGGAAGGGCTGCCAAAAAATCCCCTCACCGCTCCCCCCCCCCCCCCCCCCACCTCTCCGGAACACTCACTACACATTACTCTTTTTCTAATAGACCGAGCTTCGGTACGAGTACGGTTTGGTAGGTGCCGGATAGAACGGTCTCCTACCGTAGCCGGCAATCAACGGCCCGATACCCGGAGTAACAAACTGCTCTGTGAAAGTGTTAACAATTATGAGAAACAGTGCCTTCTAAGCTGTTGATGGGAGTTGAGAAACTATGCTCGAGATCGAACGTTTTAAGCTTTTGCCACACCTGAGGTAGATAGGGAGTTTGTTAAATTTTGTAAATGCAGCCGTATCACATGTTAGTCAAATGTTTCCGCACTCATGCATAACGGGAGAGCATATTACATATAATTATAGCAAAATATTTATATTTATATATAGCAAAATTAGGCATTTTTAGCTAAATTAACAACTACATAATTCAATTAGATTTTATTCATAAAATAATTTGTTATTTCCATTAATGGAAATATTCAATCGTTTCGCCATCCCTATTTTAGATTGCCATGATTTTACAAATGGTGTGATGAAAAAAAAACATCGCAATTGTGGGCTCGTCCGGGATTTGAACCCGGGACCTCTCGCACCCTAAGCGAAAATCATACCCCTAGACCAACGAGCCCGTTGTAAATCCAACAGTATAGTAAGCGTTTTATCTCCATCTTCACGGCCTTGATTCTGCATGTACTTACAAATTTTATAAGATCAATTTTGATCAGAATTCTCTAATTCTTTAATTCTTTAATTAATTCTGAATTTTTGAAATTTTTTAAAACTGATCACCTGGGGACCACCCTAGGTGGTTTGTACAAAAGAACCACCGTGTAATTGTACAAATAATTGTGTTAATCATATTTTTTGCTAAATTTACGAATCAATTTTAGTAGACTATTCATATTTTGTTCCAGATCAATGCATCCGCACTTTTCACATGAATAATCTTGGTAAGCTTGATATAAATTAAGCACTCCCGTGTAAATGGTCCATTTTCTTCCTTCTGACCTACATAACCACCTGTTAAAAATGCTTTTCTGTTCGATTAACCATAGCTGTTTTCTTTAGTTAACAATACTACTATAATTAAACTATTGTATCACCTGCACTCACACAAAAGACGTGGCTTGCATTTACAACGCCAGATAATAGAACCTATGTCCTAGTTTTAATTATTTCTTTACTACGCATTTACAACTAACCCTTCGATCGTAAAATATTCCGTAACTAGGCCACCGATTGACTTAAACCCGTTCCAAAAAGATCAATCACCCAACATACACCCAATGGTTTTAACCAAAAACGAGTTCGGCATCAGCCCCATGCAGCTGAAGTTTAAAATAGCCATTTGGCGTCTGATGTTGCGGATGCTATCCCACAGAAGGTCCCTGAATGAAATCAAGATCCTTACGGCCAGAAAAGGGTCGCTCGGCTCACTTGGTCCCGAACGGAATGGCACCATAAATGTAATAATGATTTTATTTGTTTAGCTACCATTCTAATTAAAATTAGACGTTACCCGCCATGGTTCGGTTCGGTAAGTCATAAAATGTGTCCCGTTCCTACCGGCTAGGCATTCCTTTTCGCTGAACGACTTTCGATAGTTGCAAATGGGACAATCGCAAGGACAACCGTCCTGTCGCCACCGTGACGCATATGGACGCACACACACGCACACCGGCGGCATAAAATGTAAATGTGAATCCCAAATTTATGATGCTGCTCTCGTATGAGTTTGCATTGGAAAATTTATTATTCCGAAATCGTAAAATTGTTCACCACCGCCCGGCACTTGAGCTTCGGTAGGTTCTCATGACAGCTCGAAAGCCCCCGCTTTGAAGTCCGCTGCGCCGGTTTATCGGTTTATCCCGTGTCCAAATCTGCTCTCGACACGCCACGAGAACGATGGATGAAGCCCGCGACTAGACAAATGTCCGTGGCAAATTGAGCCAGCGTTATGCGCCCCGTACATCATGACGAAACGGCATCGACCACACTGTTGGTGGTATTATGGCGGGAATTTGTTTCCTTATTTCGTCGGTTTCAACGCATCGGGAGCGGGAAAAGTAGCCCAGTTAACACAAAGCCACCGTTCAGTTCTCAAACAGCATAAAACGTGCTAGTCGTCAAGTAGGCCAGAAGCCACATAGCTTGGAAATTTAATTAATTGGCTCACATTAAGAGCATTGCATGCGTTCGTTGGTTTGTTTTTTTTTCAGGGTGCCTCACGTTTCATTACGCCTCCAACAGGCTGTGGGATATAAAAAAGTAGAAAAAGGGTCGTAAGTCAATAACGATCACAAATGGTCGAATATTTATTCTACCCTGCTTGGGTGCCCTTAATCAGGTATCGTCCATGCGCATCTGCGTAATAGGCGATCATACTAGTCTAGTTTTCGAATCAACATGGCATGTATGATGGTGGACGTTCTGCTGAGTCGTTACGAAACCCGGGCTGACTAATGGTATTAATATTTCCAACTGTCAAAATATCTTTCAACCTTCTTGCACCCGCACGACGTCGAATTAAAGTTTTTAAACTCTCACCGCTGGAAGATTTCAATTAAAACTTGCCTGTTGTGGCGGACAATGTGGAGAAACGCTGAAAGCATCTGTAAAGTACATTAAACATTTTGTTTTGAAAAGCACCACAATTCAATTGCATAAACCAAATTCCATTCTGCTAATGAGATATCTAATAGTCGGCTAAATGTTATGTCCACGGACGCACCACACAATGTCAATGACCACCGAAAAAAAAATCATATTTACTTTATAGCTTTTCTCTTGCAAAAACAATGCATAGCACCATAACAAAAACCAAAGTAAGAGGAGATAACAGTTATAAAAAGTTTCCCTTCAAACAAATCACCAACCCACCCCTTTTTCCCAGTCCCGTCGCACCAACTCGGATAATTGGAAACAAATTTGTCGGTTACGTTCCGTCCTCCGGTTTGAACCCAACGGTGGCCACATGCGTCACCATATAAAAATGGACCATCATAATCGCCGGTGGGTGGAATCTGCTCCCTTTGCTACCATTAAGCCACACCCTCTCACACCGTTGGACACCCTTCCCAACAAGGGCCGGTGGGCGATCCAGACCGCAAAACAGTGACAGCGCAATGCAAACAGTGTCCCGCTCGCCTTTATGATGATCCTGTTAAAGTGATTATCATAAAAGTTATCATAATTCTATTATCTACGGAAGATTTGACTTTCCTTTTGCTTCCCCCTTATGGTATCCCTCTTTTCCCGAAGTCTTTTCCAGCATCCCCGCTGGCAGGAACACGGTTTTGCGCAATCTCAGCACATCGAGCCAATCGAACAACCTGACCGCGTCGAGGGGTGACTAGGATGAGGATGAAAAAAAAACAAGCTGTAAGATAGAAACGTGTCATCCGAGGGGACAACAATGTGATGAGAAATTACACCACCCTCTCGTTAAAAGAGATAATAAAAGCGACTGCCACGGCTTAAACCGAAGGATTCGTTCTGCGCTACCCTTCATTAGTCATATCGTTGGGAATTGTTTTACGGTTACTTCTGGGGCAGTGATTTTTATGGGAATATGGACAAATAGAAGTTTCTGCACTCACAGGAACACCACACACATACACACCGCAAAGTTTATCCACTGTCCGCACCGAATGGAGGGATGGTTGAGACCATTTGTTCGTCATTTCATAAATTTGGATTAGAAACATCATGCTGATGGACCATTACGGAAAGGTACGATCCGAAATCCATAGCGCATCCAGCCTAATCCTGTTAGAGTGTGTAATCGCTGGATGAGAATGTGATTTAAAAATTGATAAACCCTAATCTGTAATTTGAAACTGTCCGAACTTAGCTATTTATCATTAAAAACAAAACCCTGCGGCATATGTTCGTTTTCCATCAAACGTTTACAATGCACTTAATACAGCAAGTGACTACACAATATAACGCTTAAGGGAAATGATTTACTGTAACAATATCGATCGTACTGTTAATTATTTAAAAAAAAACAGAAAAAAAATGTATGAGAAGTTCAACATCCTAGCAGATTTGTGCGTTGATGTTTGTTGCATCCCTGCGCAAACTATTTATACCTATTAACCGTAAACAACCCCATTTTCTTTGAAGCTAGATGCTGAAGATGTATGGAAGAATCGTAAACTGCAGTTTATGAGTTCGTTTTCATCAAACAAGAACGCTTCACAACCACCCATGAGCTTCATTGAATGCGCAATTGGACGCGCCCTCCCCTGCGTTTGTGTTACCGTCGGTAAGCAAGTCGTTGAGCAGATCAAAGGCGGTATGCAAATAAATCTGGGCTATTTCATGGCAAAGAAAATAAACGAAGAATGATATAAAACCGATACTGTAAACTGGTGACGTTTGGTTTGCCGTTTATTTGTCGTGTTTTTTTCAGAATACTTGTTGCAGACAGAATATCTTTTCATTTGCTAAGTCAGATAAGGGAATAATAATTTTACTGATCAAAATATTCAGTTTGAGAGACTTACATTGCATAGTTTGGAGTGAGAGCAGTGATAGTAATAAATTCATATTAGAAATATATTTGAATATTACAGAGAAAGTTAAAATGGATTTGAACAGGTTCACGTTAAGGAAATGAAAAATAACTCAGATAAATGCTGTTATAATTCTTACATTTTTATTTATTTCACACATTGTCAGTCAAATGCATTTCTCCTTTTATTTAATTTTGCCATTCAATTTCTGTCTACTTGCTGTAAATTAGTGAGAACACACGATGTAAATGAGCCACCCTTTTGCTCACCTCGTTTATCCGTCAACGACAACCGGAATGGATCATTTTAACGATTCTGATGCTTTCGATGTTCATAAAAGTTTATTTGACGTACGGTCATTTTCGTTCAGCCACTTTTTTACCCTTTTGGCCATTTTTTATCATAATATATGACGTGGATGCAATTTTCCATTTTCTACGAATGCCATTAAACACATTATTACATTGATTTTTCCTGATTGTTAATATCAGTGTTAAAATCAATAAAATTTCATTAATAATTAGTAGTAACGGACAAGCGATAATGCAATTTTTTAAATTAAAAGTACTTAATAAATTTATCAGAATTTTTGTAAACCATGCGTTTTAAAACGATAAGCTTTTTTGTATTTCCAGTGATTTACGTCAGGAGGTAAATATTTTAAAACAACCCCAGAACTCAGCAGTTCTCTAAAACCAGAATATGAGATAGTCATAATGTTTTGAACAGACAAAAAGTTTTTGAGTATTTTAAAATCAATATCAGATACATTTCTCCTTCCATAACCTCTTTTAGGTCTAGCTATACATCAATACGAAGCCTACGAAAATATTCGAATCTATCAACAGCTCCAAAGTCGTATGTTAAGAAACCACATGGTGTGAACGATTTTTCCTCCCAAGCAGGAATTTGAGGTCGGTTCAAGTTTGACGAATGCATGAATTACATACTAACAGATACAAGGACTTAACCAATCACCGTGTATGAGAAGCGTGTCGAATTGAATAACGAACCAAATATGCTAAGAAATAAATAATTCGTGTAGTTTCGTTTGATCTTACGCTACTTCCAAAAAGTTGTACACCTTCTGCAGTTTCTTTCGTTGGACAAAAGATAGATAAAAGACAAAAGAAAGTAAGTTTCTTATTTTTTTTTTGTTTGAAAATACTATTTGAAACTCAATATAACATCTATACCATCTTGGAAAAAAACGTTACAAATGTGTAAGCTAATTTCAGCCAACAACATGCGTATCGAATCTATCGTTGCTGTTTTGCAAAAACTCTGTTTGAACTTGTTTGCTACTGGGACCCTCTCGTCACCATGTTTAATCCATCCTTAAAAAGGTCGTCTTACAAAGACAGATTTGTTAAAATTTAATAACATGCCTTCAAGATTATCGTTGACCTTTGATGGAAAACGTTCAAGAAATTCATAAACTATATTATTAATAAATTAAAACAATTATTGCCATTTGTACTTTTAAAACAATTTCAACATATCATACGTTTAAATTAAGTCACACGTGTACATGTACGTGTTGTAGAATAGAAATGTAAAAGTCGTGTTTAATCTAAAAAATGTATGTGATCAATCAAAATGAGTCGTATGTTAGATCTAATGTTGAATTATACACACAAGTATCTGTCTTACATGAGCAACCAATCCCAACACAGAATTCCAGTGGGCTGCAATGCACAGAGGAATTTTATTTCTTCTACAATCAATCAATTTCTCATAAAACACTATATTCTTATCCACTAGGCAAGCTAGGTCTTATCCATGGGCAAGCAGTTGTAAACTTTGTCAAAAGTTAAACAACCAAAAACATGCGAAGCTATTGCCAGCATTTTGAGAACACACACGAGGTAAGGGTTTTCGAGTCGGATTGTCCAGTGATGGAGTGTAAATCCGTTTCCACGAATTTCACCTTGCCCAACAAAGAAATCTCAGCGACAATTTGTCTACGCTAGGCCGATGCACCATTTGAATCTGAACAACCATCTTACCAAACAGGGTAGACAAACCGTCGCCTTGGCAACATCGGCTGGGACACCTACCCCCATCGTTGCAGTCTCACGCATCCCATGCACACCTTTTCGTTAGATGCATTCATGCGATAAAGACATCAGAGGCCCAGCGAGCCTATAGCTAGGGAATCTGCTGGGACCGTTGGAAGATCGATCAGTTTTGATTCGATTGCTTTCAATATATCGAGTGCAAAGTCATTCCGTCTCGGCGTCGAGTGTCGAGTATAAATGCGTTGAGAAATAAAACTATTATTGAATCACCGGACAAACCGCCAAGGGAGTTGGAAATAATCAACCCTGCTTTAGCTGCTGACTCTGACACATTCTCCAAAAAAAAATATGGTTGCCCACTTCGGCCTCCTCCTTCTGGGCCGGCACGCTGTCTTGCCGTATCAGTATCTATTTTCGAACATCCAAAAAAGAGAAAAAAAAACTGAATCTAACGCTTGTGGTTGGTGTGAAAATTAAAATTTAAATATATGCATTAAGATTAGTGCCCAACGCATGTCAATCATGTGTTGGCCGCGCGGGGCGTACCAAAAACGCAACCAGCAACGTTCCATCCATGGGAAGTTTCGGCTAAGGGGAAAAAAAATCTTACGTTGGAGAGGCACCATGTTTCGGGATTTTGCATTGGCCCGGTCCGGCCTGCAACACCTAGTAGATGATGTTCATGATGATGTGGCTAATTTTGTTTCCTTTTTGCCGTTGTTTGAGCGGGTTATGAATGAATTCGCGTTTTGCTGGTCGGGTAAGTGGAAATTCATTGATCAAATCAAAATCAGGTCAGGTGGTGTTAAATGTAACGATTAAACAATCGAGTCATCAAGCGATTGGTCAATGCTGACCGCACAAGAAGGGCAACATTTTCGAACACATTTGCAGCAAATTGATCCTATTTGATTTATGCCAAAAAGTTTTTAATTATTTTCAAGTAACATTTATAGAACTATCTGGAAAATTATTTATTACAATAAAACTTCAATTATCGACACTTATTTCGACAGCAATTTTAGAGATGAATTTGTTACAGCACGCACAACTTGTACATCAATTAATTTAATTATAAATTGTAATAATTCTTCGGTGTATAACGCTTCAAGCATTAAAATTTTATTTTTATATCACAATCAACAATTCTGACCACAACACACATTTTTTTTACAAATACTTTTAATACAGCCATCCAAAAGAAAAGCCTTTTTTGACACAGTTATAACGACCGACAAATGATAACCCATGCGATACTTACATCCTCTCGCACATACAAACGCGATGCCATAATGAGTGGTTCGAGTCACTCAAATAAGCTTAAATTACGAAACAAACCACTGCTGGTCTCGGCTTGCCTCTGACGCCGAAAACATTTGTGACAAGCAAGGTGATCTTGTAAACTGCGATTATTCCATTCCTGCCCCGTCCGATGGATTGCAAATTATGCACATTGGGATCTCGGCTCTCGTTGCTCTCTGCTCGCTATCATTATCTCCCGAACCTGATCCACAATCCGAAACGGTGCGATGAAAACATCATTAAGCCGGTAGCTAACTAACTACTGTGTTCGGTCAGAAGTTGTGGATTTGTTTTGGGCTCTTCACTTCCTGTACGAGACGGAGGAAGCTCCGCTGCTTCTCCACAGCACTGCGTAAGAAGCGGAGCTTCAGAGACCCTGTGGAAATGTCATGTCGCTCAAATCACCACCAAACCGCAACGGAAACCGTCTCCGTCTCTCCGTCCAGGTTGCTTCGTCCATTCCCTCTGAGTCAGCGGAATTGCGCTCATTTACATGATTTGGCCAACCCATTTGATTAATCCTCGCCGTTCTACTGAGTGAACCACTTGCCTCGACGAGCTGTTGGTTTGTTTCCCTGCCGAAGGATTCCTCCCAACCCTCGCCCAACCAACGATGGTTGATTAAAAATTTAAATTCTTGTCAAGAATCTTTTCAACTGTCAAGCAACAGCACCAGTGACTCGGGTGTACGGGCATCATTCGTTTTCGAATATTATCAAACCAACGGAACGTGCATGTGAATGGCAATGTGGCTGAGAGCAGGAATGAATCATTTCACGGTAGTCATACCCACATCAGCGACAGGATTCGATCCAGCAGCCGATCGAGAACCTGATCTTGATCGTTGAGCTAACGGCAGCTTCTGCGGAAATCGTTTCAAAACATCAACCACGAGCCCCCTCCTGCGACTGCGGATCGGAGATAGATTAGTGATAGATACAACCCGAAAAAAAGTGACTTAAACCCCCACTAAGATGAAACGAAATTCTCCCCCCGTTCCGAGACGATGCGGAGCTGCTCGTCGAAGTGGGGTCGAACTATTCAAGCGCTGACCGCACTGGTAGATTGTGATTAAGGCTCGCGCACGTCCACTACGAATTGATGGGTGATGTGTTGAAAATATTAAAAATATTCCTATCTTAGCTGTCCCCTTCGTCTCATACCCGTTCATCAAACCATCCCACCCGGGTTCACGCTAGCGCTGCATGTTTTGTATTTTCTTTACAGATCCCAAATATAACCCTCCCGTACGATCGTTTCAACACGTACGGGCAGACAAAAATTTGATGTGTGCGTCCTAAATGGACACGAACGCAGCCAAAAACTCAGTAGGGTTATGTCAATCTTTGCCGGTGCTCGTTGACGGACGGATGCTTGAAAGAAGGAGCGTTTTAACTTTTATCACTGTCAGTTAGCGACGGCAAAGGAATGCGATCGGGAACGCGAGTAGCAGAACTGTTTTCTAGGAATAAATCGACCTTCCCGGTGGTTGGGGTTGCAAATCGCTTTAAACCGCTTAAATATTCAACCATGAACGCATTCTTTTCGATGGATTGCTGTGGTTGGCATCGGCGATGGGTTTAATAACACTGTGGTAAAAATTTATCCCATTACATTCGAGTGCATGAAATATCATATGCAAAAGTACACTTTTTTAAATAGCTATATTTATTAAGTTAAAGTACCCAGCCTGTGTAAATTGGTTTTAGATGATAATTTAAGAGTGCTTTCAGTTGTCGGGCACATATCAGGATCCGATTTTGGCCGAGTATGTAGTGTTTTGTGAAGTGAAAAGTTTAGGTAAAACTGGTTTGTAAAATGGAGAATTAAAATCGGTTCGATATCGATTTAATTTGTGATAACATTATTTAAGACAACTTAACGAGTCATTAACCTCCATAGTAAAATGAAATTTGTAGAAAATAATGATAAAGTAAACTTTTTGTGCAAGAAAAATAGAATTTTTGTCGTTCACATGTCTAGAATTCTGAAAATGGTCAAATGAAAATATTGTCCGGATCTCCCCGTTTCGAGTTATTTCTAAAAGTACTACAAAGTTCAATCATATTCGGATTAAGTTATGCTACCCCCGGGATGGTAAGAGATGATAAGTACGGTACGCGCTAGGTTGTTGTAGATGTTACTTATCAGGATCTTCTAAGGTTCTTTAAAAAATATAAAGTAAAACTAAGATAATTTAGACACTGAATCGTTTAGATGTATTAATTATTAATCGTTTAGATGTATTAGTTTTTTTTGACGTCGCTCGCTTAGCAATATTCTTTTGTTTTAAAAATGCATACGTGTTTTAAAAGTGCATTTCAAAATGATACGTACTAAAACATAACGTACTTATACGGCCAGGCCGTTCTAACGAATAAAAAAAAAACATAACGTACTTCAAAAAGTCGTTACAATGGAATAAGCAAACAAAACTGAAAATAAAGCAGCAATATAGTCCATACAATAAACTGACAGACAACTTACATTTAAAATGATAATTCAAATTAATGAATACGTTTTATCAGTTAGAAACAATTTCATTTTCGAGAAAACTATTACATTATCCAAATCAATTAAAAACAACAAATTTACCTTCTTTTTAACTATTTTCAAACAATACTACAAGTGATATATAATTTATATTCATGCATTTACATTCATCGCATGTTATTCAAACTTTGATAAACTCACATCAAATAAACTTTTTGCTTCACAGTTTCTTTGCTACTGTTCAAAACGAAAGCTACCATTTTCTTTCCTCTCAAGACAGAAAGCTAAAGCTTTTTCCTACTCACACCTTCTGTGTATAATTAGCAGCATTCAACAATGATGCCGTTTGCTTCAGCCACGATCAAACGAATTCTCACGCCATCAAACGCACCTTACGCAAGGATCCCTGCACCATTCTATCACCCTTTCTTCTGCATGGTCGTCCCAAGTGATTCGAATTTGTTTGCATTCCCAGCTCTTGTAAAGCGGGCCGAAACGTTCGAAAGGTGCCAAACGCTTTCGATTAACTGTTCAGCTAAACCATTGACTCCGTTTCAAACATGACACGGGAGTCGAATCACGTCCCGCTACGGTTTCGGTAAGGTATCCGCAGAAAAGCTTACACCATTGGCTTTGGCTTTTGGCGAGAAAAAATAATTTCCCACAGTCATCAAACCTCTTTACGTGTGACCGACACGCCGGCCAATAAGCGCCATGCAGGTCAAACCATTGACTGGGCCGGGGGATCTGGCGATCCAAACATGCCTTCCCTAAAATTAAACAACAATAGATGGAAGGTTTTGGTAGGAGGAGATTTGGAGATGGCCTGAAACTGGATCAGCAATTATGATGCTTACGGGACACTAAGCCGTTCTACTGCTGAGTTTGTTTCATTTTGCTGTAGTTGGAAAGAAAGCAATACTTTATTAAAAGCTGCTTTAAAATAGCAAAATTGTGAAACGGATCCAGTACCCAGTATCAACCACATCTAGAGAAAGATGCATCGATGGCCCCAAGCTCATGTTTAATCTATTTCTGATTTCTTAATTAGCTGCCCTGTATGATTATCTATTACAATGAACCTCCCTCCTTCATTAAACCGTGGCAAACGTTTAACTTTCATGGTTCGTCGATAGACAGAGTACAAGCTGACGGAGAAGACGCAGAACGAAGATAAATCGTCTGCTTCATTTGCGCATGTTGCGAAAGGAAGCGCCAAATAGGCAAACCAAACAGCCATCAGCCCGAGCTCATCAGGGAGCAGCTGTCGACATTCGCGAGCTTGATAGTCAGCTTCCTTTTGGCAGTCAATCCAACACCGTCATAAAAAAAACGGAATCGTTCACCATATGGATTCAGCAAACGGCCACAATCCATTGTGAAACAACGTTTGGATTAAAACACTTTTTGGTTGATGCTTCCTTGGTGATGAAGAATGCTTTAATATCTGGCTAGGAGAATATTCAAATATAATGGGCTCAGTACAACTTGCACGAATGATGAGGAAAAGATGTTGCTAGAAACAACTCATTTTTCGCGATCATTTCACATCTTGCCGATCTTGCGTGTTCGTAAGCGCTTATTCTATCAAGTCTCCAGCGTTGAGGTTGGGAAAGGGCTAAACACAAGATAGTTTGAAATAAAAAAGACTTTGAAACAAAAAAAATAGCTTTGATAAAAAATGAAATAAAATATTCTAGTAGTTCTAATATGTTTTTACTTTATATTATTGTTTAATAAATAGAGTTAAAACATTCATTCAACATTAAAACAATAAACACTTATTAGAATTAAAAAAAATTGTGCTGCCCAGTGGCTTGATGGCAGCGGTCTTCACTTGTCTTCACACGAACGGACCGGCCCAAAATCTCATCCGAACCATTCTCCCGTAGCATGGACATGACTATTCAAGTACGTGGTAAAAAAAGTTGATATACGGGCCAGAGGCCATTTTAACCAAAAAAGTGTTAAAACATTCGCAATATCATGAAACATTTCAGCTTTCAATCTAATAAAACGTAACGTAACGTAACGACGAGACGTAACGTTGTAGTATTTAGAAATTTTACTGCCTTAAGTTTGTGTATTGTTTTAAATAATGATATATTTTTTAATTTAATTCTTATCTCTCATAAACCAAGAACATTTTCGGGTAAGATACAAATTCAACGTATGAAAAGGAATGTCCCGATATTTTGATTCTACCCAAAATAGCAAACATATCATAATATTTGGGCTCATCTCGCGGTCATCAATACGTCGCTTAAATACATGAAAGTGTAGCTACACGTTATGCAACACCCTGGCCGAGACACACATTTACCATATTTTCACACCCCTATTCATGTAGAGAAAAAATAACCCTTCAAGCTTCCGTGACCGATCGGATATCGGATTGGTGTGATGATTTTCGCACTTTCTCACTCCAATTGACACGTTGCCCGGTCAACAACGGGTAGCCTCGGGTGCGTGCCAAGCGTGCGTGTGTCACACCTTCCAAGCAGAATGGCTTCAACTCGCCCGTAAAGCTTCAACCACCCTCCCCCTCCCCAAAAAAAAAAGGGTTGCCCGAGTCGGGCTGATCCGCGTAGAATAGGATTTTCCCCCGCGGCTAGTGTGTTAAAGCGCAAAACAGCAACACACGCAACGCAACGCGATATACCGTGCGTGGAGATCCGCCGGAACCGTAAAATGCGTTTGCAGTCGGGTGTGGAATCCGGCGCTCGTAAAATCCGCTCTTGAGCAAAAAAAAAACGACCCTGCCCCGGGGGTTTAGATCGAGACCGGAAAAAAGGATTTTCCTCCTGATTTCCCTGCCGAACGGTTGCAGGAAGGCGTTTGCCAACAATTCGGTAGCTATTTAACGGGCGCGACAACGATTGTTATCACGAACGGGCACGATTGGACACGGAGAAGTGTTGGCGGCGAAATGGAAGGGTTAAACAGCAGCGAAACCTTCTCCTTCGACCGAGGGTGTCAAGTTGGCCCTGCGGATGCGACCTGATTTATCTAGCGGAACATCTTATTTTCAACCCCTTTGCTACCCATCTACCCAAGCGAATCTCATGGGATACGAAAGAAATCCTGATGTAGCTCAAGTCATATTATTCTTCAAACGCTTGGCGTTTATAAAGGATAGAATACAAAAAAGCGCTCTACTTTATGACAAAGTCAAAACAATCCAATCTCAACGCGGCTCGGCGTATAATAAATTCTACTCATTTTAAAACAACAAAACTCTTCTACCATGCTGTGTTTTATTTACAAAAACTTTTCTCGATCACTTTCTAGCCTTTTTTATATGTTCGGATGGCATACCTAATCTGCGTGACACATTTCTTCTTCACACAAATGAAATCACCCTATTTAGCAATTGCATGTCCCACGAACGAGTTGAACTCTGTTTTGATTTGTTTGGTTCCGGTTAATGTGATTTTGAAGTTAAATCGTTCCCAAGTGAAATAGAGACCCCCTTGCAGTAATCAGTCGTGTCGAAAGATATTTTTAATATGATAAACAATCTTTATCCTGTTCTTGGAAGGGATTTTTAAATGGTTACTCTCTGCACTCTGAAAGAATAAAAAAATTGTGGATAAAATTTGGAAACTGTTGTTTTTATCAAACAAAATATATCTTAAAATGCATTTTTCAACAAATACTTCATAGCAAATCCGACCAAAATATTTGATATCTAGTGAACTTTACGGGCTAGGTCGTTCGGTGTCATTCTCATGACATGACCAGTCCACATGAAATTGGCGTCATTGTGGCAGATCCTTCATTGACCTTCCACAAATCCGGTGCAAAATGTCCTTCCAGACATCTCGATCGCGACTTAGAGGAATTTATCAATTTTGAAACAAGTCCATAATTCAGACCTTTATGTGCTCACTACATAGCAATAAGTATTCAGCAAAACATATATTAATTAAAGGATGGCCTCAAATATTGGCGTTTGATATACCGACCAGAAAATATAATCTGATCTGTCCTGATCAATCAACCTTAAAACAGCGATAAGTGGTTGTTTCTCTTTCCTAAAAAATCTCGTAAAGGATTTTGCTGAAAACATTTAAACAAACAATAATCCTTGTCCTCTTCAACAACAAATTCCTGGAACACCGAGCATACCAACATGGGTTTTGATCCTTGCGTTTTCTTTAATGTACACATTCCTGCAAAGGCCACCGAGGTCACGTCAATGGCATCCTAATCGTGACAGGTCCGGTTTCAAAGCAAAGCAAATCATTTATCCCTTCCACTTTGGGCCCCTCCCTGCGCCATACCTGCCAAAGTCCTGCCAAAGGATGATCTCGGGATCCATTAAAACTGTCACATTATTTGGATAATGAAGCTGACAAAAAATGGCACCTGAAACTGGACAAAACGTTTGCTCCGACACTTGACAACTACACCGGTGCCGGGTGCACGGGACGGGAACAAACCACTCCTAAAGTGTCTATCGCTCCGGTTCGGGATCGGGGCCTTTTAATCTATATCAATTAATCCTAACGGACATGGATCGTTTTGTACCGTTGCTCAGTGCTCTTCCACTCGCCCACAGCTCCTTCTTCCGTACCTTCCAGTCCGAGAAAGCCAGCAGCAAACAGCGTTTTTGGTTCGGTTTAATCGAAACAACTCAAATCTCCACACCTGTCTGTCTCGTTGGCGGTCGACCTAAACAGGTCCCGCACTTGGCCGCTCGCACCACACCAAAGCACCCCCCCCCCCCCCCCCACCCCCCTATGGTCTGAATGTGAAGTTGAGCTTTGACGATGCACCGACCCAAACTTGACACTTGTGCAGCTTGTGTCTCCGTATCCGTTTCCACCATCCATAACCGGCCATCAAAAAAACAGAAACACTCAATATTTCGGGAGGGCCATTCTGTCAAACAAACTAGCCACTATTTAGTGCTGTATTTTTTATTTTGTTTCGAATTATAAAGCACTTTTTCCTCTTGCCCATGCATCAATGCGTGGTGGCATTTTGTCTTTTGTCTTTGATGTACATTTTTTAGCTAATACCTCCCACATGATGCCCGGTGAGAAAAAGACAGCAAAAACATTGTACAAGCAGCAACTCACAAAAAAAAAAAAACACACACATGATGTACCCTCAATTAACAGCCTCCATCAGCTTTGGCTGCGGCGTGATTGTTTGCGCGGAGTGGCAAAAATGCATCCCCAAAATAGCCACTTAAGCCCGACGTGTGCACTGTGTTCGCTCACGCTTACTCATTTCGCTCGTCGGACGTGTCAATTCGTTAAAAGCAGACGGGATGAAATGTCAATCGAATTAGGTTTGAATTTTGGGCGCAATGAAATGGAAACCCATTCTTCACCGCGCCCGCTGCGCCGTCGGAAGCGGGTATGGTGGATTAGTGGAGGTCAATGTTTGACTTTGATAGTTTATGAGTGCCGTAAAGGGAATCGGTATGCCGGAGCGTGATGGAAGCGTAGTCGAAAACGCTGCACCAACTTTGACGATTGCCATTTTGTCAAGAATTATTGACGGCGACAGAACTGGAAGCCGGAAGTCCAGCCAAGTGGATGGGTTTGATTGGTTTTGAAATAATTCCGACTTCGTGTTTCGGGCCGGATTCATTGCGTGTGTGCCGAACTAAGTTCGATGAGGGCTTTGTGAAATGTACGGTCCTGACATACCCACAATCTTGCAGTCATGTAAATTTGTATGGCAAAATTGCAGTCAGATACGAATAACAAATTATCGAGCAAATTAAAATTTACAGGATATAAAATTAAAATGATGAGCATGCAAGATTCGTGCTCGTGAAGAGCGAAATTTGAAGCTTTAAATCATGTAATTTCAGGAGAAAATTAAGGACAAGTTGTTTAATTGGCTGTGAGAAGAAATATAAAGAAATTATCTTTTTTTTTTATTTGTCATTGAATTATTCAATTCAAATCATTATTATTCTGATTTATAAAATACAAAACAATATTAATTAAGAATTTTATTTGGGAAAAAAATTATCTGTTTATCAGGACTAATAATCAAAATTTGGGGAGAAAATTTTGGACAAGCTCACGAATTGGCTGTAGAAAGAAATATACAGAAATGATCTATTTTATTTGTATTTTATATCATTAAATTGTTATCAAAACTGGTTTAAAAATTAAAGAAAAATGTCTATCAAAAATTATTATTTAGAAATAAAATAATTATGTATCAATAAATGAATATTTTTTTTTAAATTACTGCTTGATCCTCGTTGATCAAGCCTAATTACAAGCTGAAATTAAGTTATTCGCAATGTGCTCTTGGAGTAATGAGTGCCACAAAAAAGACAATTTAATTAGAGTTCTCAGAGGAGATCATACTACACACCTCATTTAGTACAATTAAATGGATATTCTGCATCTTTAAAATCCTGTATCTTTATCGGAAGACGTCCCATTCCTTCATGAAAGCTTCATCAACCACGCGGTTACGCTACCACCAATTTTAATTGAGTTCTCAAGTGAGTGAAAATGCATGCTATTTGCACAATTTCGCCCCACACAAAGCCAATTCCACACACAAAGTATTGTGCGGTCAATTGCGGCTGTTAAATGGTGGAGAAAAAATGATAAATTGACTCGCGGGCCCCACACCGGTCGCATTCCGTGCGAGTGCAATTGCATCGTTATTTGTTGGGGGTTTTATTTTTTTGTTGTTTGTACATTCTCTCACCATTTTACCGCGTGTCCATTTACGCGTCATCTTCATCAGTGCTGCAACGCGGTGCTAATGGCTCATCCGGGTCGCGTTTTCGTGTTGCGATTCGTGATTGCTGCAGGACATTACTCCGGGGTCCCGTCGCTTGGCGAAGGTGACAATTAACAATGCCCAATCCCATTTCGTGCTGGGTACGCATCGCGGTTGCCGGATGAAAGTGAATTTGTTCGTTGATTGCACCGTGACCATTCGCACCAGGCCGAGCACTTTTGCTGTGCCATGGTTTTTGGCGTTCTAAAAGAAAGCATTACCTTGCGTACGTGGGCCAGCACGTGCGGGTATGCAATAATGATGCGCCAACGCGCTGCAGCACTTGCAGCGACCGATGAGGTGGATGCAATTTCACGCCACCACCAGTAGTGACACAGTGTTAGTTTATTTTTTCGGTAAATTTAGTGTCTCATCAACTGTTACTCGTGCACGTGACACCTCAGTCACGACTAATCATCGGGGAAGATGTTCACTCCCATCGGGCCGTATAATCCCTTAAGACTGTTAAATTGAATTTCAACAAAACGTATCAGATACTCGCTGCCCGATCGAACGCGTATCGAATGATATTTATTGGACACGGCACAAGCCACATCAGCCCACAGCCGACGGAGAGTCGCCCCTTACGATTAATTTGCGAAAGGGCACATCTCCTCGCTCTGTATGTGTATGCAAGGGAAAACCCTTCGGGGATGCGCACTGATGCACCAGCTTTGGGTCGCGTGGCCAAGATGATACGCGTCATTTGATGCTCGTTTGCCGGTTCTATCTAGTGTGAGATACTCCGGGTGCGGTATATGCAATCCTGTCAGAAAACAAAACTGTACATCATCCTTGAAGAGTGAGAGCTGCGGAATACCTTAGAGGCTCGCAAAGAAAGACAGAATTCGGAAAAGGAATAGGAATCGCACAGAGAGTGCAGTAAAAAAAACCCTCACGAAGCACAACGTAAAAGCATGACGTACATTTTGGTCAAAGTTATGATTTATGGACGCTAGTAACAGACGTAGTAAATTATTCACTCAATCGATGATGAGGTTTCTTCATGCTATGCCTGATTTGTTTGACTTACGTTGTGGCATTCTGAGCAGAATTCCCCCCAGTAATCATTGTATCAATGTAGCCAAAGAACAAAGAGCTGAATGTTGTAAGTTAATAAACAAATTGATGCTGAGCTTGATAAATCAACTTACCCGTACTCAATGCTATTTGTTTCTTATACTTTACGTGTTACTTTTCACAGACTATTGCGCGTTTCGGTTACATCCCTTCGATTGGATTTTTTCTTCGTAATAATAGACAGGCCATATTAACTTGTTTTAACACTATTCCGGATAGTCAGTCCTTGCTACGAGTTTTGGCACAGTCCTGTCGTGTGGAACCGACACTGCTACCAGTCAAACCACTGAGTCGCATTTAATAAAATCAATATTATATTATATATTAAATATTAAAATATGTAATATATAATATAGGATATTAAAACAAAAAAATAACTAATTTATTCTTTATCTAACGGTTATTTTCACTAAATTATAACACAAAACGAAACTTGGTGTAATGAATGTCGTTATGTTTTTATTTACTCACTCAATTATTAAATCACAAATGCATCACCTTCTACAATACATGTTGCTTCAAATCAAACTGTGTCGATTTAGTTAACAAAATACAGAATTAAAAATAATTGCAGCATAATGAAACAAAAAGCTATTTTCTGGAATAATTTGCATTTGCTAAATACTCATACATTTATTAAAATGAATCGTCCGCACAGCTTCTGATGAAGCTATTCTTAAGGATTCAACGAAATGCTAACCGGTGGTTAAAATAAATAACAATACGTGAGACAGTTGTTTTTGTTTAACAGCTTAACAACACTGTGACATTACACGAACAACTATTTACAACTGCGTCTATTTACAGGGTGTGCTTTGCGCTTTCGCAAACAGTTGAGCTCTTTACGTCGAAGGCTAGTTTGGTGGTGTTCTGGAGGCTGTCGGTGGATGCTGAACATGCTGTGGGGGTATCTGATAGGGACTAAACCGATTCCCCAGCTGTCTCGATCGCATTTCGCCGGGCGTCGGTGATCCAGGGTTTGGCGAGGGGCTTGAAACTGGCGGTGCCGGAGGTGGAGTGTGAGGGCTCTGTCCTGCGGCAGCCGCCACGGCAAGGGACGCTTGTTGCTGCAGAAATCCGGGTGGAATTTGTGGTGGCCACTGGCCACCGGTTGCCTGCCACAGTCCGAGATTGAGTGCGCCAAGACTTGCCGGAGGTCGCTGGTACATCTGGGGCAGCAGTAACTCACTGTAAGGTGACCGGCCCCAGAGCTGCAGGTGCTGAC
Organism: Anopheles moucheti; assembly: GCF_943734755.1. NCBI lineage: Eukaryota > Metazoa > Arthropoda > Insecta > Diptera > Culicidae > Anopheles > Anopheles moucheti. The sequence continues at coordinate 37,181,030 of NC_069141.1, read as the reverse complement.
GAGCTTTCTCAAAAAGTGCTGCCTGTGCGGAACCGTCCGGATCCTGACTGGACGCAAACTGTGCCATCGCCATCGGGTCTGGGAAGAGGCGCATCGGTGAGCGGAGATGTTGTTCTAGCAAGAGGGCATCCATTGGGTCCCTGAGAAATAAACGAAGTTATACGACATTCAGGATTAAGGATTATTTCGTAGGAAACTCTTTTGAATTAATTGGTTTTGTATTTCCCAATCCCTGTGCCAGCTAGCATGAGTTTGCTTTCCAATTCCACTCCAAAAGAAATTCGTCCATGCAACGATGTAACAAATTCTTCGCAAGTAATTTCAAGCTCTGACACACCCACAGCATACCAAGAATTGTACTCCTCATCATAATCATCATCATCATCATCATCATCATCTTTTTCCAGCTAATATCCTCTGGACCAGAGGTAGAGCAACATAGGCCTGCCACTGCAACCAACAAAGGACTTGTCCCGGCAACGATCAGTTATTAAATAACTATAAACTTCGCTTCATTTTCAATTTCACACGACCATAAACCAATTCACGTGATCGGTTTGACTACGACGATGAGGTGCTTTCGGAGCGATCAATTTCGTTCGTTCTTTGAGGCTCGCAAAAAAGGAGGCTTGAAGAAAGGGAACCTGCACTCACAATTCCGTCTGCCACCAGATATCAGGTGGGAAAAAATAGGTTGAATATCAGCGAAGGTACCAAGCGTTGCACCCAACCATCGTTTACTGACTATTTTTCTGGGCAAAGCCTTGGTAGATTGGCTTCTTGCAAGAGGAGAAGCATACCTCTTTCTTCCGGCAGCTCTCTTGGTTCTGATGCCAGCCGAAGATGAAACAGCACTGCCTCCGACCAGCGGCTCCATGAAGGCTCGCAACGATCGGCCGCAAGACCAAATCACTCCCGAATGCTTCCCACCTCGGTCCAAAACCGCGGTGGAACTTTGGCAGTCACGAAACAGGATCGTTTCCCTTCCGAGCAGCCTCACAGCGAGCGAGACGGTCCCCAAATCAATGGGAGCCGTTGAAAAGAGCGGCGAGAAAGGAAGGCGAACATGAAACGACACTCGAGCCGCGATCGCACGATCTGCCGCCCTGTAATTTTCGAATGCCGCTCTGGTGATGATATTAGCCTGAAGGGCTGTTCGCTCCTTTTTTGTTCGCCGGTCATCCACGCGGACCGTCCGTTCGCGCAGGGCCAATGTTTATGCTTGCTTCGCTCGCTTGCGGATAAGCACCCACGGCGAAGGACTTGCGAAAAGGAAGAGCGCAAGCACGCAAACGGAACCGACCGAGATCTGGTCCATCCGTCGGAGATTCCTTCACACCTCGCGTACAACAAATTAGAGCCTTCAATTATTAGCTGCTATCATCGGGTGTAATTATGAAAAATCTGACCAATTGTACCATTCTCGGGGGTTTTCCATTTTTTTTTGTTTCTCACCACATTGTCCCTCTCGTTTGCACTTGTTGCCTTCCATGGCTATACGTTAGGTTCTTAAATGTATACTGAAGAAGCTTTCAGTTTCGCAACAAACAGAACCAGCGCCAAATCGCCGCGTTCCAGATTGACAGGTCTTCAAAAATGAGTGGCCAAAAATCATAAAAATTCTTTAATTTCTCGCTTTATTGTACGAGATGCGCATCCAAAACGTCGATCGTTGCTCATTCTTTTCCAATCACTGACCCAACGTTGCAACCCCCTCATAATTTGCTTTCGGTGTCCATATCGAGATGCACTTTAACCGCTAATCATCTTCCGGTTTCACGCCTCACATTCTTCGCGACGATGCATTACAGCAAAAAAAAAGCACGGTGGCTGTTGCGGCATCCCACTGCAACTCCCGATCGGTGGATGGCCCTTTAATTAAGCCAAAAGGGTTTTGCCGATACCGCACCCAAACACCTCGAGCTTATTGTCCAAGTAAAGGTTCAATTTTTGACCAAACGAAGCTGAAGCATTCTTTTTGGGAAGTACTCTTAAACGGTATGGATATTTTGCTTTATTTTTTTCTGTCAGCTGTAGTAGCGTGATCTTATGCAACAGATCATTTGCTACGGAAAAGGTAGCGTAATGGGTAACCTACAACCAACCTACAAAAAGATATCAAGAACCTGCGAGATATTAATTTTTGAACTCATTTAATATCAAAGTAGTCATTCTCCATTTTCATCACCTTTTTTCGTAAAAGGCTATCACCGTAGCCAGTTGCACCCTATTTAATATTTATTATTTCTATATTTAATATTCTTTTCTTTCTGTATTCAATAATTCTAAATATGAATTCCAGCGACAACCCAAAAATCACGGTCGATGTGGTTTTTCACTATGTTTGACGAATGGCAGGTGAATAAAGCAAACCCCCCTTTATGACGACTGGACGAACACCATGGCACAGGATCAAACAACTGAAACATCAATCTTCCTGTCCAAAGCATGTGCTAACGGTTCCGGAGGCAATTTATTTTGATTCTCTCTTTTACAAAATTTCTCCAAACTGCAACACTCTAGCAGCCAACATTGCGTCTCACTGTCTGTCATTTTCAAATGCATCAACTGCACCCGATCCAAACCCTTCGAATGGGCTTGAAGATAGCCTCATCTGCCTGGGACGCTCCTTGTCACAGGCGGCTCAGACTTACGGGGCCTCCCTTTGGCACAAATGCGCTCTCCAACACATCGGTCGGCAGTCATAAATTATTATCGCCCGGCATGTTACGCTTTACGGCTCGAAGTTCATCAATTTCGTGTAAATTACTACGCAGCCCGCAGAACGCACTCGAGGTGGTTAATGCGAATGCCGTACGCCGGGAAGATCTTTCTTTGTGCCATTCTCGCGGTGTACCGCCATCGGCAACTACCTTTCGGTTTACTTTTTCGTCCGTTCTCCTCTGTACACCTCTCGAAAGGTGTTGTAAGGATTTTATCAATCATTACGCGCATCGAAGGGTTTTCCAAACGTTCGCCTTTAATTTTTGCCGCGTCCTTTGACGCAACAACAATCGGACGCCAGTATCCGTTCGCGGCTGCAAAGAGGCGGCAATCAACGCCCCAAAAATCCAACCAATGGAAGCGTCCTCCTTCTCCCAGAAAAGCTCCGCAAACGTTTAGTCCGGGGTACGGTGCGGGATGCGGGCACACCGGGAGGGGAAACGCCAAGCTTCGCGACGTCTTGCCCGGGGGCCAGCGCAGCACAGTTGTCAGAATAATTACGACCACTTTTAACAGTCATTTAGCCCCGTTTTGCCTTCCTTTGGTCGTTTTTTTTGTTTTTTTGTTTTTGCGCAACGCCTTCATGCAACGCGCGATTTGTGCTGCTCGAACGCTTTTACGAAGGTGCCGAATGTGCCGCTCTGTAATCAACACTTTAGTGAAACGAAAACGAAACCGTGCTGCAGGGCCTGGCGAGCGGCACACGGTGCGAAAACGGGCTGAGAAAAACGTCGTCATTTTATTTCTCATCTCAATCGCGCGAACGCACCGGGACCTTCCAGGGAGATTCCCCCAAGGCAAACTGGACGCGGACTGTAGCCAACTTGTCACACAGGGCACAGAAACAAAACCAAACCATCAACGAGCAAGTACAATTGAGCCAGCGGTAAAGAAGTGCATAATCGACTGAAAGGTTACGTAGAGAAAAGTTCAGCTTACGACGCGATATTTCTCAAAACCATTTCAACAATGTCACCATTACTGGAGCGATTGCTAAATAAACTTATTTATAAAAGGGATGTATCTTCCGCTGCATCAATACTTACATGCCACCGTAACTGAAATTATACAAGGGACAAGTGTTAAGAGATTTTCGTTTCTTGTTTTATGCGAACTTCTCCAGTACAGTAAATAATATGGTTTTGAAGGTGCCACATGAACAGGTTGTACAGGTGTGTCTTATTTGCATGACCGGAAGAGCCTTAGCATAGATCAGAAAAACTCAACTAAATCAAACAAACTTTAAATCAGCAACTCACAAGGTAAACATTAATTTAGCTGTATTAGACGGAGCCAACGCTTCTACTTACCTATCAAAGTCGGTCAGCCGCGAGGAGTCCCGAAATCCCTTGGCGAATGGATTGGAATCGATTTTTAGCTTCGTTATCAGCTGATTCTGATAGGCGGTTACTGCTGTGAATACAGTTTCGGGAAAGACGTACGTTTTGTGGTCCACCTCCTGTAGCTCCTTTGGTGTGTTGGGGATATTTTGTCCTGGTCCAAGACGCACAAGATGAACCCTTGGCTGATAACGGTGCATCGAGTTGAGTACAATCTGGAAAAGCATCATTCGTTGAAATTGAAAACAAATGCTAATTAAACTATTTATAAAATACATTTTAAAAAATATTGAAATATTTGTAATAGTCTATAGAATCTAAATTATTTTGTAGAAATAAAAGTCTATAAATAAATATTTTACTAATCCAATTCCGATTTCATATCCTTAAGAATGTTTTACGTTATGTGCTGACCTAATTTTTTCAATTAAAAATTAAAGCAATATGCTAAATGATCTCTCCTCTCTTCTTCCATTTCACCAACGCACTTTAAACAAACTTTAAGTAAACAATAATTTATAAATTCCTCGTGTACTAACGTTTTTTCCCCTTTTTAGTACCAGTTGAATCCTGAAAGTTTAATGCGTAGTAAACAACTCAACACAAGCACTAAGCTGATAAAAAAACAGCAACTTCACATTGAAGATACAACCGGGAAAATGATGGCTGCAGCAGTAGTGGAAATTATTTTGCAAGGCAGATAACTGCTCCGCTCGGATATTCCGCTCATCCAAACCTCCGTAAAATGGGTGTTTGCGCACTTGCGTGAAGAATGTGTTGTTGCCATTTCCTCGAAAGGAAATAAGGGTGAAATACAAAAAAAAAAGAAATACCTCCCCAACAGGCTAAAACGAGCTAGCACCGAATATCGTCATCGAGCACGTACTGCGCCAAAGAAGGAGAAACACGATCGACTACAGCATCCTTCCATCAGCCAGGGGCTACACCCACACAATCACCATAAGTGGACGGGCGCTAACACCATGAAAGGAAATATGATATTCCAGAGACGAAAGGGCCATGAATTTGACAACCGACAACTACCACCACCATCATCACGGCCTCACGCTCAAGAAAACGCTGGTTCTCCCCAGCAACGTCCACAGCGACGAGCGACGAGAATAAACCATTTATAAGGGGGAATGGCAATCCATAAATTATGATTTGATGAAATTGATATCGCCCCCACGAGATACGAGCGAGAGAAAATCGAGCTCCACCGCACCGCTCCACATCGCAACCAACCCATAATGGCCACCAATGGTGGTGGACATCGGGCAAAAATGGCGCTCAATGCTGGGCGAGTCCGTCGGTCGGTTTATGTTTCCCCTCGAGGGCACCCGGACAAACTGTTCCGATGGGTTAGCGGAATCGTTAAAGCAAATATCAATAATAAAGAGATAAACACAAAAAATCGATATTTTCCAACGACCTGTCGGGCGGAGAGTGGAATGCACCGGGAAGGAATCCTATTCCTGCTCACTTACAAGCATTCCAACTGGGAAAGGTGTTGAGGGAACATCATCACCTTGAAGTTGCAATACATACACGTGATAGTTAGCGAATTTTGTTTCCTGGTATATAATCGTACATCGTTCACGTAGTAAATAAGTTCTTTGGTGCAAACCATTCGGGAGGATTGTATATTGAGGCAAAGAAGTTATGGTAGCAAAAAACCCTCTTGAGGACACGAAAAATTCTTTATACTGTTTTACTTCTTCGCTAGTAAAAAGTCTCACTTCTACCTAGTCCGACTCCCAGAACCGAAGACACTTTAGACAATAAACCCAAACAGTACGACAGAACACTACGTGGAAATCCTTGGAGTATTTGTCTGGTACAGGCATTAAAGCTAAACCTCACACCATTTGGTCTCTTGCTCCAACCCGGTGGTTTGCGATGTTGGCAGCAGGGTATGTCGACTTCGGACCACCACGACAGCAGATAACCCACATAATTTATGAACGATGTTTTATAGAGACATTTCCCCGGTAATTAGTGTTACGAAGGCGCAACGTTACAGCGTTCCCACTCCCGCGAAACAGCTTCGATCTCGCCACATTGCGACAGACATCCCGAGTACACACGTGCAATCGACAAATCGACTGTAAACAATGCTCGGACTGTATGCGAGCTGCAAAATCTGCCCGTTTCGCCGGTGACAGTACTAATCAACATAATTTATCGACACGTTCTAGGCGCGTTCGGACGGGTGAATGGAAAGGTTTACATCGCTATTAAAACCAGCTGTGGCTCCAGAACACAACTCCGGGGCCGTATATACCAGTTGTGGATTTGTAATGCACCGTCCGCAAGCTTATTATGATCGAGAAGTTATCCATTCTGTGACTAATAGCTTGGGAAGCGATCAATCAATACACTGTGCCACGTTTGGTGAGCTATTCTATCGAACTTAGAACCAAGCAACGTACATTCAACGCATCTCGAGCCATCCCCAGGAAGAGCTCATCAGCTAAATTCCTGCTGGAAAATGGATTCACTTTTCCGAAGCACCCACACAAACGCACAGACCCACAGACACGCGCGCGCATTTTCCAGCTCTGCTGCAGAAAGCAGAAAAACTGCTCACCGAACGGGAAACCCATCACACTTCAACAGTTTCCAGCGTTGGACCAGCCTGGACCAGCCCGGGCAGGAAAGCGGGCTGAGCCCGGGCAGCGGGTCTGATGTTTCGTACCTAATTTATCAAGCTAACACCTCGCCACCATTGGAACACCGAGAGGTTGGCTCTTTCATGGTGTTGGCGTACACTTCACCACCGCCACTGCTGGATGGAGCCATTTTTATGCTAAGCACCATCAGATAGACTGAACGCCTCACCGGGACTGAAACAAGCACCTGGGAGGAGGAAAGCCGCACGAAGGGTAGAAGGAGTGAAGCACCACTACCGTATACTACCGTGTTGCCAGTGTTTGCTCGCTGGTTTGGTTGCTTTACACAACCGTACCGAAGACATGCGCGCTTTATCAGCTTTCCTAAATTTGCGTCCCCTCATCGCATTCCCCTATTCGCTACGTCACACCCCCGCCAGGACGGGTAAAAGGACGACGGTCCAGCACCAACACAAATCAACGGTGCGTGCTGTTAGTGGGAGCTTACTTACACCATCGCACACTACACCGGGCGCTTGTGTGAGTAGCATTTCCTTGCACGGGCCTGCAAGGCTCTGCTTTCAAAGACAGAGCGTGTGGTGGTTTCAGCAGCGCATGTTACCATGGCGACCGCTCCACCATCACAGAAAACTGGGGAGCGCAGGCGAACACGATGGGATTAACTGTCCACCAAAGCGACAACCTCTTGCAAGAGTGTTAGCGTTGGCTGTAGTGGTAGTAGTCGCTGCTTTGCCCACTTTAACACCCTGGAATTTGTGGGCCGCATCGGTACGGGAATGCACCCGGAGGACGACCGAGCACGGTGGAACTGCTAAACTCGACGACAAATCGATTCTTCTAACAGCTTTTCACAGATCGTCTCCTTGTTCGGTGGCCGGGTGCGCTTCGGTTCAGTGGCTTGGAACACCATGGCCGGGCAAGGAAAACGACGCTCCTGTCGCACCCTAGCTGTACTAGTCTGTATGCCATGATTAAGAAGACTAAATTTGGAGGTAAGGTAGTACATCAGCATGCCGGGGTAAAGAGCAAAACGAGAACTAGCAGATGCTTCTGATTAGGATCGGTACCCGCATCCTTTCCAGATAACACTTAACTCCATTCTTCGCTTGGCTCCAATTTGTGCCCTTTTTCCACCACTAACACGTATGCGAAACGTATGCGTACACGAGCAGCACACACTTACACCACCACGTCAGACCACAGGCCACAAGTCCGGGGATAGTGTTGGCGTGAAAAACTTGTCCGCATATAGAACGGTTCATTTTCAACATTCTTAATTACAAGTTTTATCTTATCGTCACGCCGGATGTTGCGAACGGTTGGAAGGGATGCTTCGCTCTTTTTTGAAATTCTGAGCACATCGATCGAACGCATACACGATATTTTACCCCTTTTTCGGATTCTAGCCAATGTTTCTATCCGTTTAAGTATGACCTCTCCTTCAGACTATAAAAAAGCGATAGAGCAAACGAGATGGCTTATTGAAATTAGATTATAGATCATATGTCTTTCGTATTGTCTTCTTGAACTAATCAATCGCGAATTTCAAATAACTTTAAAACATTGAATTTATGGAATTTATTTACAAAATTTAGCAGACAGATTAACCCTGCTAGTAGTGTCTTTAAATGTCTTCTGTCGATCAAGGTTGGTCGTGAAAGCCAAAATAATTGTATTGACTTTGTCCTTCTGGAATCATTCTTATCACATCTTATCCTGCAACTCAAAGAGCTAGTTATTCCAGCATTTTTACCTTCATTATCCTTCAAATCGTATTGGGAAAAAAAAGACCGGTGTTTTAGCCAGCTTTAGGATTTAGGAGTGCGGAGGCCCTGAGCAACAATAATTTTTGGGCCCCTAATAAAAAAGCTTTTATTATTAAATATATTTTACGTTTTATTTGAAAACGATGGAAAATACCTATAGTTCATTTTTTTACTTTATTTAATTCAAATATTCTATTTTGTTTAATGTTATTGATTTTATTTATTTTAGTTTAAATTTTTCTTCAAGTAAATAGAATAAAATTAGATTCTAGTATTTTTGGAGTTCATTTGCAACTGTATTTAATGTTTCAAATATTATACTTTTCTATAAGTATAAGCTAAATATTTTTGCAACTGACTTTGCTAATGGCGAATTTAATATATCTTGCTCTACAGTAGACTTTGTTTTATAAAATTATCTTGGATTGTACCCGAAGCTTGCTAACTTTTTGTTTAGCCCGCTTCCTGGATAAGGTAAATCCTCAACTCTCGGCCTGTCTCAGCTCGAGGTCCCTCGCAATTGCTTAATTTGCTTACCGTTAAATCCGCCACTGCCGAAGCGGTATATGAGTATTGAAATGAGATACAGAAACTAATGCATCTTCGAAAGTCCTGTCATGTATTTTGGGTGTAGAGTCACTTGTCGCCTCCACAATACTTTGTTTATTGTCTGCCTCTTTGAAGAACCATAAAGCAATAATTTTTATATCCAAGCCTCTGATTTCTAGTACTATTATGAGCGATTGACGATGCTGTGGTTGACCTGAGCATATTAGGAATTTCCTTCAGAGATTTTCATCCAATATACCGTGGTATGTGACGATGATCATTGTCATTTTTACAAGACATTGCAGTTCAGATTGATGATTAATTTGATAAAATCAATAATTATTGTGGCTTTTGGGAACACCAACAGGATTAATTTTCCTATATGAAATTCCAAGCTCATTATCGCCAAAAGAAACAACAAGATACCGAGTACTTACTCTTGCTATTACATAGAACTCAATGCAAACAAGCATTGTAATCTTTGTTGCCGTATTTTAAACACTTTAGTCCACAGCGATAAACAAAACCAAACCAGCTACAGCACGCGCACACCCATGGTGTGGTTTTTGGTTACGTGTGACAAACACATTCCAGTCGCCTTTCATTCTACCCACCCTTTGCACATATTGGGGTTCGCTTCAGCTCGTACAAGACGGAAAGTATGTCGATCCACTGGAATCGAAATTTTTAAAACACCAACACCAGAAACGCACCCAGCGCGGTGACCCACCACCACGCGCTCCGAAGCGCTACGGGCGGTCTCTTCGATTCCAAGCTCTCCACGGTGGCTCAACGGCACTACGATCAGCTCCTGTCCATCGGTCACCACAAGCACCCTTCTAACGGTTTCGCGCTAACACGCCAAACCGAAAACTGCACCGCGGGACCGCGGGAGCTTCGTATTTAAAAAGCGGATTGGATCGCTTAGCCACTACGGCTCTGGTCTGGGCATGGTCTCATATCGGATGACGAACGTTCTTGGGGTTTATCATGACATCGGAAAAGGTGGAAGAATTTCGATTTATTGCCTGATAAAATACGACCCACACATGGATTGACCCGTCCAGACACAGCTTGTACACAACTTCGAGGGATAAAATCTAGACCATGGCAGTGCGACTAGCTTATGAAATCATCGTTATAATGAAATATATATTCCAGGTATTTCAATTAGCAAAATTTAGGTAATTTTTTGAAGCATCAATTTCTTAATTCCTCAACTTCGCTAATCTTTAAGCTCTTTCTATCTGCATAACAGAAGGACCACATTCTGTTTACGTTAATAATCACGATACTTTATCGTTGAATAATTGAATAAGTAAATAGCGCTGTTGAGATATTTCCAGCGTTCATCAGCCGCCGTGGACGTCCCCAAAGAAGCGGGAGCACTGTTACGTACCAGTGTGTTTTCTTCATCGACACCCTACCCAATGACACACCAAAACCGGTCGATCTTTTACCGCAGTACGGGCCTGCCCTGGATCGCAAACCTGAGATTAATTAAGTGTTTCCGATAACGATCTGCAAATTATGCAACCGCTCGTGAACTGAGCCGCCCTCGAGTCGCCAACTCGACGCCTTTGCGAATTGTACAAGTTTATGTAGACACCGACGCTTACGCCCCCCACACCGCTTCCGGCATCTTCCCATCCAGGACACTCCGGTATCGCAGCGACAAACAAACCAGTCGATCAATTGCAGCGTTGCGGATGTACGCCTGTCAACGGGCTCAGGACCGGCTCCCAAATGGAGTCATAATTTTTGCCATCGATTGCAAAAGCACGATGGCGACGGAATTAGTTATGCTCTCGCGACTTCGCTGCAGCCCAGTACGGGACGGGTTGCCGTTAGAGGCTAATTTAAGACCCACCCGGCGGTAATCAGTGGTGCTGGTAATTAATGAGCCACAGCACGGCAGCCTCTTGGCCGTTGAAGGGTCTCCAAAGGGACGCGTGGCACCGCGAGGCGCCTCGATTCGATGCTCCCCGAAAGCCGAAGTGTCTCCCGAATGTTTTGCCATTAAGTATTCCAATCCCATTACGGGGCACGAAACGCCACTGGCGAAATTATTCAAATCAGCGCTATATTCGCCGGGGCGGTGTATGTACTTTTTTCTATCAAATCGAATCCCAACACCCATGAGGCTAACCTTTCAGCTTCGGTTATCGTTCTTTCGCGTCGATACACCAACCCGTCGCGCTGTTGCCGCTTCCGTCGACAAGCTCGCACGTGATAAGGTGTCAAAATATCACACTCAACTCTAGCCAAAACTCGCTGAAAGTCCAGTTACGTGACGGTATGGGAGCGCAAACGGCCCCCAAAATCTCCAATATGGCCACCGGGCCCTGTCAGGCCCGTTTGGCGGGCCTTGCGGGCATTAATAATTCATCCACCCATCGAAATAATAGTAAATTATGTAGATGGAGAACGAGCCCGAGTAGTGGTCGTAAAAATAACAGTGAGAAAATAACCAACCACGATACGCAAAAGGTGGCTTCGGGATGGATTTCTGGGCCAGTGCTTCCTCGTTTGCGTTTTTTTTTCTTGCTACCACCAGCCAAGGTGTAAAGGGAACGTGACCGCGACCAGACGGGCCGTGGTGGTGGAGAGGAGCAAAAAGGTGCGAATGTGTTAGGTCGACGAAATAATCACGAAATTAGGATTATGCAAATCGTATCCCGAACACCATTCAGCTTTTCCATCGCTTTCCCGCGTGTGTTTTGGACGGAAAAACGCTCCGAAACGAACGTTCACATTACATCGAAGGATTATTACCACCACCACCACCTTTGGCCGCTGTGCGGTGTGGAAGGAAGTGGCAAAAGAAAACCCACGCACTCACACCACGGACGGAAGGAAAGGTGTCAAATGGAAAAGTGTCATAAAGTGTGCGAGTTACGATCATTGACACTTTCTTTGCGATCCCATTTCTTTGCAGGACCCGGCGCAGAACGGTTCTCGAACACGGACCAACCAAAGAAAAGCCACCCCCGTACCCCCCGTAGTGGGCAAGCTGTCTCCGGATAAATGTGTGCTGGAAATGTATTAATTAAGTATAACTTATAGCCACCGAGCTTAATTGTCTCCATAATTTCCCACCACCACCACCACCATAAGGCTGCGAAGTAAAAAGTGAAGAAAAAAAACACGACGCTAAGCAGCCCGTGCTGGTGGGGTCACCCAATTGGTTGGCTGATGGCCACCAATGGCTTTTCTGTGGGGCCCTTTTTTCCTTTCATTCCACGTGCCATGGCGAGAGCAACACACTCCATCACACACACACTCACTCACACTACTTTGTGCGTGGTGAGGAGTGGGAAAAGTTATGATTATTGGAAAATTATGGAAATAAGATACGTCGAACCACACACACACGCACACACATAATCACACATCACGCTGGTGTTCCAAGTTGCTGCTGAAAAAGTGTTTTTTTTTGTTTCTACTGTGGTTGCCTTCTTCATATGGTTTTCCTCCGGAGAACGCCACGCACACAGCGAAGACGAGGTGTACTTTGGTATGGTGCTAAATGCAAGGTTTGTCATCTCGTCTTTTGCACATTGTTTTTGGACAATTGTTTAACAGTGTTTATAGTGAGATTAGGAAGTAAAAGGGATTATACTTTTTAAGTATTCTTCTGTTCCATTTCACAACACTTTGTGTTATGCTTTGCATGAGAGATTATTAGGAAGAGAGTTTAGAACAAAGATTTTGAGAACTTTATATCAAATTCTATCCCTCTTCTATCCCTTCCATGACCTTATTAAAACAACTCTTCTAACATTAACGTTTCTCTTCTCTTCTCTTCTCTACTCTTTTATTTGTTTCCTTTCCTTGTTAACTTTTTGTCTTTCCGGTTTAGTTGTACTCGTTTGTTCCTGCAGTTTTCTTAATTTCTTCTTTTCGTTGAAGGGTTTTATTTTAGGGCCACTTTAGATTTAGGTTTTTTTTATACCATTGTGCAGCACGCGAGGCAAACAATTTGATTAAATAAATAATAATAAAAAAATACTTAGTTAGGTTATTTTAGGTTATATTGTTTAGCACTGAGCAGACAAATACAAAAAAACAAATCTTCCAATTAGTTCCTACTCAATTGTTAGCCATCTGTGCCACTATTTCTTCAGACCACCTGGATCCCTCCATCTCTCAGCCATAACAAATAGGAACCATAATATATTGTTTTCTGTTATCGAACATCATCACAGCGCCATCGTGAAGCTAGTGGATCGAATTTCTTCCCCAAAAATATCCCAAATTTCCCCAAAAGTGTAGACGGTTTGAAAGCGGTGACCCTTCAGGGCGGGTTTGGTCGTGTAAGATTAACGCAAGCCTTACCAACCCCGCGTCACCGAATGGGTCGTTAGCGCAGCAGGCGCCAGATTGAGTTTTATATGCTACACGGAAAACCAAAAAACACGCTGGTTACATTTTTCCCTCCCCAAATCCGTAACGTAATACGATCGTAGGCACACGACAAACGACCAACCGGGGGTATCGATAGCTCTCGAATTACACTTACCTGACCATTCTTGTCCATCTCGTTGTTGGTGAGCTTGACTTTCTCGAACGAAATGACCTGTTTGCGGAGCGCGTCCGGCCCGACCGGTGTGTCCGGGTGTGCGTACAGCCGGGCGGGCGGTGGTGGGTCTGCTTTGCCGGCCACCAGCCAGGACGAACGGTGGTAGGCGTACCGGTAACGCCGGCTGTCCATTGGAATGATATCGAGCAGAACCACGTACCGATCGGAAGGAGTCGTCTGGCGCAATGGTCCTGAGAATGAAACGCGAACTGTTGGAAACATTCGGCTGAAAAGATAATGTTGAAAAATTGAGCTATGTTGGGCAAATATTCACAAAATCTCAAAACGAGACGTAATAGACGAGATCTCAACCTCTTTAAAAATGTTGCTTATGTTCTACAATATTTAATATCATTTTTCAAATGGGATTACATACATATCTGATGACATGATAATTGCCTAGACCCTTTTTATTATGCTTCAGACAATCTTTAGATGCAACTATCCCATTAGCTTAATGCGGTACGTTTTAAACGCTCTTACAAACCATGTTGCTCATAACTGGATAATATCTCACATCACGAGCACGAGAAGAGAAGCATTGACTGGAGCGAATGTATTCACCACCCAAAACCAGTAATAATCTTTCCCCACTTCTGCCACAAACCTTACCTTTGTTGAATTGAATAAAAGCGATCATTAAAGTGGCATCGTTAGCATAACTAATTACGTTTGCTAATGAAAAAAAGGCCGCTGGGCTGGGCCTTTCAAGTTTGGTTTTGTTTACTATTGCAGCCAATTTAATCGGAAACAATTTCAATTTCCACAAACTGCAGCATGCACACCGAAAGCAAACAAAATGGACCGCGTATTTTGGGAATAACCAGTTGGGAACTCTTGCACTGATGGAGCTATTGTGCAGCAGCGCAATATAACTGGCATTTCGTGCCCTTCACGAAATGTATGGGTGCGTGAAAACGATCCCCAGCATTGTATTGTGCATCACCCCGTTCCGGCTAAAGAGCGTCCATCTTTGACATCTGTCATTAGCACGAATGATCGATCTTGGAAAGGATCGCTCGCAACTGTCTGCTTATGATGGATTCTAAACGATGATGGTACCCTCATCAGTTAGCCGTAATTGTAACACACTTTTGTTGCTGGTTCTAATTTGATGTGAATGATCATCTTCCTCAACCCCGAGCGGTATTGAGGAAAACTTTTTGGTTTATGCTTTAAAATCAATTTAAAATGCATCTTACCTTCGTCATCTTTTCCGCATTTTAGTTATTTATTTTTTTTTTAAATTTAAATTGTTTAAATTATAAAAATTACACAATTTTATTTTGAAGAATTTAGCAATATTTCCGGACGGATCAAGACATATGAAGAAATTAATAAAAAGAATATGAATAAATGGAATTCCATTAAAAGATCTCACAAATTATGTAACTAAGCATAATATAAGCTAAATTGTCACGTAACATGCATCAATTTGAAATAATTCTTGTAGGGATAATACGTAACGAATGAAATGAATAAACTGAAACAGCGAAACGGTATTAGTCATCAAAAGAACAAAAACTAAAAAGCATGAATGGTCTATTGCACACTCGCGAAGGAAATTGAGCTATATCATAATATTTAAGTACAGCCTGATGGTGGTTCCACTCATCACCAGCCACAACAACCAGCCCGATCTAAAGCGCCACCGTAATGAGGCAAAAAAAAAGGTGGGAACAGAAATTAATAACATCTGTCATTACTTTGTATTGCGCTGGCCGTTGCAAACTGATGCAATAGTGCGGGAGAGTGTACACGGTGTCGGAGCAAAACAAAAAAAAAACTCCCATTGCGCCAGCAAAAACATCAACGACTCCCAAAGGTGACCAAAGAGGAATCATTCACTTTTTGCAGCTACCGATGACTTCTGCCGTAGAGGAACCATTTCACCTCGTGCCGGTGGGAAATGGACGACCGAAACAGCACAGGAAGTGCATTCGCGCGCGATTAATGTTGCACAGCTCGATCGGATCGCTCCACATCTCCACTGGTGGCAATGGACAAGAAGGAAAAAAAACCACGACACCAAGCGTTCGAAATTGAAACAGGCTCACTTTCCTTTCCCGTATGGATGAATGTTTTTTTTTCTCTCTGTTCTTCATTTCCTGCCACACTTCACCTGCCTTTTTCTTGAGACACTCGCACACAACGGGCCCCATTAGTCGTTTCATTGAGGAAAAGCATATGAATTAATGGTCACTACCTACCTAATGGAGTGTATGAAATGAGGTGGAAAATTGAAATCCCTTTATTTCGTTCGCCTTTCCCGCTGGCCCAATGCACCTCCACCCCCCCCCCCCCCCCTCCCTCCCCCCCTCTCCACCAATCTCGTTCTCTATTTAGACAGAACTATTTCCATTTTTCATACGCCTTTCTTTACACGGAGTCTGGTCGATTTAACGCCTTTTGGCTCGCTCTATCGAGCCATTCGGTGCGCCTGGTGCCTGGTCGTCGTCGTGCATTGTTAGGTTTCGGGTGCAGTGGAAAAGTGGTCCGGTTTCCCGCCAGCCGTACGACTATACGCCGGCACTGTAATCGATTCCGATTCACCTTTAAGTGAGTTTGTTTGTACGAAAGCTTAGCGTGAAGTTTTACTCGCTTACGGGTGAGTAATTTGTTAATAATTACCAAGCTTGTTTCCACCGGCTGGCTGGGGGCCCAGTGTACCGTCTATAAGCGGCAGATGAATTATGGTTTGCCATTTATTTTCTTTCGTTTTACGTCAAGCGCTACACTGCACGGAACAATTGGATTCTCTTGCGCACAGTTTCCCAAATAGACAATTCTGCTCGCAGCTACTGCTTCGGTAAGCCTGCTGCCAGTAGCGAAAGCTTCCAACGGTGGTCAGGTGTGTTGAGTTGCAAAAATAAAAAGATGGAAGCGATTAAAAATAGTTCAAACACTTGAGGACTTTTCAAACTTATCGATAGCTGAGTAACATTTAAACAAAATACGAAAAAACATCCAGAACAGGATAAAATTCAATGAAAAAAGCTAACGCAGCCCATGGAACCATTCATGAATTATGATGTGCAAAGAAAATTTATTTTGATGGCTTTTTATTTGACTTGTGTGCATCAATTTCGCCCGTAACGCCCACCCATGTGCGGCACCATCCTTTGGACCTCGTTCCCGCAACAGGGCAACCGCAAACGAGCGCAGCAATCAACACAAAGTCACATGCGATGCGAGAATAAACGCCATTCGGTCTGGATGGGTCACCCAGATCCATGCGGATTCCTGTTCACTGCCAGGGCCCTTAGCCTTGCTGTGGTTGCTGGAGTGGCTCAAAAGAACTCCTTGCCCGGTGCCGATGCGTTACCTTCTGTGTCAAAGCGTTTATAGTTTGCCACTCGGATGTTTACCTTTTCGCTAGTTTGTTCTCTTATCATTCTTTAATGCGTTCGGTCCTTTACACGTCCACTGAATGCACCATTTATTTTTGCACACACACACTCACCACCATTACCCGGTTTGATTGATGCCTCCAGATTAATCACGAACAGTGAAACGCATAAACAGATACTTTTGCCATTTGTTTGTGATGTTTTTATGTGTTGATGCAAGTATAAATCGTACACAGCCGCAGTGTGCGATTTCTGTTTGCTCTTCTCTTTCCCTGTATTTTTTCGCGTTTCCAGCCCATCTCTGTATGGGTATGTTCTGTTTTTTTTTCTCCACACCAATATTTGCTGAAAATCGTTCACATTTTCCCGAATGCAGCTTGCGGTTCGTGTACGGAATAACCAGCAAACCATCAAGCCACATTTTCCACACAGCGTGCGATGTGTGCGCGGCAGACCTCATGTTCGACGTCAGTTCCGCAGGTTCGCTGCAGTGTTGCAAAACATTTGCAGGCGCGAAAAATGATTGATGAGCGTTTGATACTGCCCTGCGGTAGAGAATCATCGGGCAAAGCATCATTTATTGGTTCTGCCGGGTGGTTGCTTTCGGGTGCTGCCCTTTTCTTGTTGTTGTTCGATTCGCTTGCGTTTCCATAACAATGTCTACACTCTGCTTTCCTCCCCCTGCTCAATGTCTAATGGGTAACGCCCGGTTTACAGAAGTAATCTAACCAAATGCCACTTGACAGTACAATGTGTTCGAATATCCTTGTGCAAACATGACAATTAAACATTTTTCTGCAAGCAAGATTTAAATTTTTGATTAGCACCACCATGAGCAACCCGTCAACAAGCTAAGAAAACGACCATCCTTAGCCATTTTCATGTAATCAACAATATCAGCGATGTTGTATCAGCTGTTACTGTTTCCAAAGCCCGATCGGACCAGCCACAAGTTGATTAAATTAATGCGATAATTTATGGCGCACATTGACCAGCTCGCTCACTGTTAACAAAAGGACCGCCTTTAAAATGAACTGTGCTGAGCTAATAAATTACAATGTCTCATAGAGCTAACCAAACTTCTCGGACTTTGTCGCCACTCATTTACGTTCAGGTTTATTTTTAGTAACGTGAATTTTAAGCGCCAGCTCTGAAGCAAACAATTTTTGGCTTAATTTATTTTAAAATATTCTTAAAAGAGATTCAATTATTTAAAAAACTGTAGATATTGAGTATGAAATTCTTATATAGATTTCAGTTAATTTTTGTTAATAAATATTTGTAAATATATTTGTAAAATAAATAAGTTAATAAAAATTTTCCATTTCAATTTGAAGGAAACTTCGAATATTTAAACCTAATCAAATCATTAAAAATAACAATTTTGTAGCAGTTCGATGCTAAACTATACTTTAGTTGTTTGAACTTGTCTACCATTCAAGCTCCATTAAATAAATGAACTATTTATTACAGTTGGTTTTTGAAAACAATTCCGCTAGCAAATGTCACTTCACAAGCAATCTTCTACAGCTAATCGAAACACAAAACAGAACATTCACACTGACCGATAAACGTAAAATTCATTCATTTGTTAATGAAACAGGTGTGTGCGCTCCGGTCCGCTTCTGCCCAAAAGAACCGCGCTGGGTCCTCGCATCGACGAAGGTTCCCGGAAAGGAAAAGCTCAACGCGCACCCAAACGCAATGCAAACAACAATGCGACCTGCTGCGCTGAAAGCGAAAATGAATTATGTTAAGGTCATGTCGGACAAGCAGTTTTTCAGCTGATTTTACGATCGTAGCCGGGCGGGTGTGTATATATATTTTTCTTTTACGATCCGTATTATGCTAATTAAGCTTAAAGCCCAGCCCGGTACGCCAAGAATGGATGTGGTAAAGGTGTCCGGCGTTCATAACTTTCTGCGGCTACTCGATGGTTCAACATAGTTCCTGTTTACTGGTCTTGTTTCCGGATCCATGTGAGAAATTCATCCAGCTTGGATCGGTTTTCCTCAGTGCGGCGAAACTGCCTGCCACTAAACTTGCGAGCAGGGTTCGTTGCACAGGAGCCGTGGAATGAATTGAAACATTTGGTATGCGTAAAAATGTGTAAATCATTCCCCGGCAGCACTTAAATCGCCCTTTTTTTAAGCCCTCGCGATTGGCCGGTCCGATAGGTTCCGCCTTTCCCGTGTGCGAACTGTCGTAAAGCTTTGGCCATGATCATCATGTGAACCAAATACACGGCGCTTAATTCATTGCATTCATATAAACTCTTAAGATATTCCTGATGAAACGTTGCCCTGGAATGAGGTGAAAAGTATGGCAAGAACCATTGATTAAAGCAAAATGACGAGAATATTGTTTCTGTTTTTAAATCCTTCATAACCGACCAGATCCTTCACGATGATCGTTGCGATCAGCAAGCACAGTAACGTTAATAATTAGCACCCTATTTTCAAGTCACCACTCACTGATGTAATTCGTTTTTTTATCTTTGGGCAAACGTAAAAAGTTTCTCGGGGGGTTGCTTATCAATTCCGAAGCATCATCACCGAAATTAGCAATCGTTGAAATTATGTAAATAAATATTGAAATAACGTAGCAAAAGTGCCTTCGGAACAATGACGCTAAAAAACGAAATATACTAAACCAATCACCTCCCTCAGCGTTATGTTTTATGCTGACATAAATTCAGCTGCACATGTTAGAGAACCTCGGGAACGTCTCACCGATAGGGTTGATGACTGTGAGTTAGCACTTTTTACACGCCATTACGACTGGTGTTACATTTTATTCATAGCCGTACCTTCCCTATCGTTTCTTGCAAGAGTTATCAAGTGCGAGGCAAAGAGCAAAGCTATTGTAGTAACGTAGAACAATAATGAAATATAACAATGCACCAAATGGTTAGTTCATCAGTTCTAAAACAATAAAAGAATCATAAGGCAAGGAACCATAATGACTCGTGCAAAACAAGCAACAAATGGAACAGTTTTTAAAACGAAAAGCTAAGCCAACCAACCACGAAGGCTTAAGAAACGAAATTCAATTTCACAACGAATGCGTCCATACCACATTCCAATTTCACCTGGAAGGAAACTTTTCTGGAAAACTTATTCCACCACCGATCCCACCGATGTACAGCGTTCCAAAGTTCGCTTTGTGTTTTTGCACTTCGTCCCCCGATGAGTGGCCACTTGATGGGTTTAGTTTTAATGAAAATGATACAACAATATTATTTTTTCCCGATCCGTTTGTTTGGTGAATACGTGCGGCACATTTGTAGGCCATAGTTTGTTTTGCCAACTCATCATGCCGATTATGTCCAACTTTATGCTGATGGATAATGCGGAGAAGCAAAGAAAAAAACGAGCTCCACTACCCGGGTTGTGAGAAAAACGAATCATATTCAACGTACTGTAAAGATCTCTATCTGCCAGTGGCACGTTTTCGAGTGCCGGCCGAAACATTTCCATTGCTTTCCGGTGAAAATGGTAAGACGAATGCTTTTCATCGCGTTGGAAATTAAAACAAAATTCCCGAACCGTCACTAGCCGCGACCGTTCACAGCGGTGGCTCGAGCGGAAAGCGATGACAAAACGAATCTTTTGCTATCAAAACAATATTTAAATTATTTGGCATTCCATGCAATCTATATTGAAGGCAAAAATGCATGTTTTGAACTTTTAAAATGCCTCAAATTCCCATAAACTTAAATGAGTGCTTACATAATTTACTTATTTATTACAAATTTTGATACCAAAATTAATTACAGTCCGAAGCACAGGCATACAAGCAAATACTTTCCGAAAATTTATCTAATATGAAACCGAACCGTGTTATTACATTTATATGTTTTATTTTTATTAAAAAATATTTTAAAACATGAATTGCATACTCAGTAAAGTAATTTAAAACAATTGAGGAAATACAAAGTTCAAAACAAAAGAAGGATGATATTTCATATTCCTTTTTTAGTTTTCAAAACAAACAAATTTGATATTCAAGTAGTCAAGTAGATAGAAGAGTTAAATTCAAGTCATTAACTTGATATATTAAGTACGAAAAACCTGGCGAAAATTGGATTTCGAAAATAAGGAAAACCAGTTTGCAAAAGTTCGTTTGATGAAATTGATATTAGCAAGAGAAATTCTTGTGCTCTTAATCCCCGAAAACATGAAAGACAATATATTACGATGGTGTTCACTATATTGTTCCTCTAGATCACCAAAACAATTAGTAGTTGATGGTCTTATAGTTATGGTGAATTATCCAAACTAATTGTCCAGATTATAAAAAAACTCAGGATTACAAGGAACATTTAAATAAAATCATAATTTTGGGACTTTGTATTATATAAAATTATCAGTTATTTACTTTAAACGCATATTCGAAACGTAGTATGAAATGTACTAAAAACTAATTAAATTCGAAACTGTATGGTTTAAAAACTTTATTGTATTTACTTATTTTGATGAACATATTTATGTACGAAAATAAATGGCAAACTCAACTTTTTTCAACATGAATCATAAATCTTGATTTTACAAAAAACGACTATATCCGATCCGATTCAATTAACATAACATTTACATTCGCAGCCGTTCATCAGACAAACGCTTCGCTGTAACCGGAAACCAATCCTCCAAATTAACCTCCGCGTCGCACCGTACGACCGATGCGGCGCGATCCCATCCAGCGCCACCGAAACATCGTTTAACAATTCATCAAATTCATCACCACGATGCGACTGATTTGATTTCAATAAAGATTCGAATCGAATAAGGCAAAAATAAAACCCGAGCTTCCCGAACTCCCCTGAGGTGGGACAATGAACACAACGCCCATCTTTCTCTCGCGCACGACCGTAATCTATGAGATCTCACAATGCACACACACATTCCGATCACCGGTGGAGTGGAAAACGATATGCTGCTGGTGACGGGGAAAACAATCGCAATTAATTAAGGGCTGATCAAAAAAACGCACACTGGGCTGAGGTGGGGACAAAAAAAAACACACACACACGCTGTACACGCTTCGGGATGGGCGATAAATCTCACGGTTCATCGCCCGACCAGTAACCAAACGGTCGCACACGAATCACATTTTACTGCGCTGATGAGGATGATGAAAATGGTGGCAAATAAAGCGCCGAATGGACACGAGATCTTTTTATCGAAACTGGTCAACAATGCGACGAATTAGATAAAAGCATTTGTGCTCGGACAGCATCCGGAATTGGATGATCCGCTAGATTGTTGGCAACTGTGGGACAGGCTTTTCCAATGGTTTTAAGCTACGCACCCTATTCCGCAATGCACACCAGCGGACTACTGGTGTATGAATGTTTCATTACATTTTAATTGGTGGCACACTAAAAAAAAGCTGATCGTGTGATACAAGATCACGGTTCACCTGCTTGCAGATGATCAGCTACAGCGAAAAAGGAAAGATTCTGGATGTGTAACTCACAAATGAAAAAAAAAACCTGGAAAAACGAGATACATATGGTTCCCTCTTTATACCAGCATCAGGATTTCCTGCAGCCCGTCCTCGCTTGCGCTCATCAACTGACGCGTCACGCGTTACGGTGGTGACCGTTTTGACAGTTTGACGTAGGCAATGAACCCCGAAAAAAACACAATGCCCGATCATCCATGGAGGGTGCAAATGTTTTGATTGACAGATTAGCGCGCTGGTAGCCGGAACAGCGGTGATACCGGCAATTGCCGCTGTCATGTCGGGTGTTCCCCGATGCCATCACGAGGACCACTTGCGGCCAACCACCAGAGTCTTCCGGTTTCGGTGCGAGATTGAAAACGGCAAAAATGCTCACCCAGAATAACACAAAAAAACACTCCCAAAACACAACCACAATTTCTTCCCTGGTCCGGGTTTCGCTCTGGTAGGGTGCCATTTTTCTCACCTTTCTAGGATTTCATGCACTTCACTGCACACTGTCATCCGCGCTGGGATGCGCGCACCATTGCCGTACGGCATTCAACAATGCCCGACGAATGCCAATTTCGCATGCCAATCGTGTCTTCCTCACCGTGCCATGCTCTATCGTTCGGCATCGATTGAACGATTGTTTGACATTTGGCTTAATCAATTTAATTTGCGACCCGCAAAATCGTACAACCCAAATCACCCGTGCACCGGTAGGTGTTCAATCAATTTTTTCGTTACCGTGACTAGCAGTTCGAACGGGGCGGGAAATATTTGCCCAAATAAAAAAGCCACACATCGGTGGGAAGTTTGCAGCCTGACGTGGCCACTGTGGTTTGTGGTGTTCCCCAAAAACGGCTAGTCAGATGTTTTGGTTCCTTTTGTTTGAACACGGAACGTGCATTTTATGACACAAATTGGGCACAGCTTGATGAACGAAAAATTGCACAATATTTGCGTGCAGTGGCTATCGATTCCTGTTCCATGTTATGTCTATCATGTTGGGTGTCGTTGGGCGTCAAGGCTCCAAAGGTGGATACTTTCCGTGCATATGACTTGTTTCGAGGTAGAAGTAATTTTCTCGACTTACCAAAAAGAATACAAAAATTCAGATAAACTTCGTTATCAGTTAAGCAGATAGCACATCATATCGTTCAATTTAAGGCAAAATGTCGCTTACAGCTATGCAGCTGTCTCTTTTCCAGCAATCAAATAACAGCCAGAATGAACATAAAATACGAGGCACTTTAAAATAATACACCAAACACTGGTAATCATTTAACGAACAACTCAAACACTCCCACCTCGGAACGAATCCGACACACACCGAAAAAATAACCTTCATGCCGTCCGTGAAATGTTCTGAAACTGTCATTCCAAGGATCATTAATTTCGGAAATTATGATTACCTAAGGTGGGTCAGCTTGACGCGACGCCCGATTCGCCACGCTTCAATGGCGCTAGGTGGAAAATGAATTCATTGTCGCTGTATTTCGTCGCCCAATGGCCCAGCAGATACATTAACCAATACTCCTACCCGAACTACCGTACCCGTGGCGAGCTGTATTGATTGAGCGGTAACTTGTGAAACGTAACCGAAAGTAAATGAAGTACAAAATACGGTTCCAAGTGCTGTAATAAAAATATAACACCGGGTCTCTGCCGGGCCCAGTACAGGCCGGGCGGGCGGACTGCAAGAACAATGGGAACGGGATGACGAGAACATAAACGAAAATTATGAAACAACCCTTTTTGCTGCCATGACGCTAATGATCGATTTGCATGTTACAATCGATCGGAAAGGTTCAGCGCCGTTTTTCGATGAGTATTGGATTTTTTCTACCCCTCCATCTATAGAGCGGGCTTTTTTCGTGATGGGTGGTGTATGCGTTCCCAGTAATGGCGATGGTCAACCCGGCACGGAGGAACCGGATACGCCTCAAACAGGACGCGGAAAGGTGCTTCCTTTTGCATGTGCGCTTGTCGCACACGACAATGAGGTGCTTATGTGTGAAAAGTAGATTGTATTGAGTTGTTATGTGCGGATTGTAGTGACGCACACGATGATGATGGACAATTTTTTTTTACGTAAGAAATGTTACTATTAGTGCAATAATAAAAAAGTGTATTTTTACATTCCTAACCATGTCTCTAAAATTTATAAAATGACTTCACTGTAGCACTCTAAAAATAGCATAAAATAAGTATAACTATATTTGATCTAATGACGTAATAACTCCAATATCCGTACTGATTTTGCATAATCAAATTGGACAAAGAAAAATAAATACGTGCAGTGCAAAGCGCCAATCAGTGTGATTTGCTTGAGAATCCCAAATTTCTCTATAGCAATTCGCAAACAATGAAAAAAAGACGCAACTATATTTTTAATTTAACAATTTTGCACATATTGCTTAAAATAATAATTGCAAATGGACTTGAAATTGTTTGAAGTATTACAGTTTTAAAAATAGAAAACTTTCATTTATTAACAAAGATTGTTATAACAATTCATTGCATTAACAATTGCAATAGATGTCAGAGAAAAATAACGTAATAGATTTCTGATATTTGGTATTCGTAAACGGCTTAAATAAACGATTAGATTAATATCCAATGGAATATTTTAGAGCTGTTCTAAATTACGAAAAATGCGCAATGACTGATTTAAAATCGTGCGACAAAAACCTAAAAAAATGATGGAATATTACGAAAGGCAAAATCTGCCTAAAACAGTATAAATTTGTATTGGTCTTTATTCCTAATATACACAAGTTGATTCTTTATCAAAAGTGCAAACAAATATTTCAATACAAATATTCAGTGCAACAGAGCGTCACCCATATTTGGGTATGCCCCTGAAAACATTTCACATCACGCATACTTGGATGAAGTGATTCAGTGTGTGTGTACACAGGTCCTCTAGACCAAATTAAATGAAAATGGCATTAATATGATTTTCGTTTATTATTTAATTTAAATATACTATACTATACTATACTATAATATACTATTTTATACGTTAAAAAAGAATGCTTCGATTCTGTTCAGTTCTTTTGTACCTCGTGTGTGTATATTTAATTTGAACAAGTGTGTTGCTAGAACATTATTCAAACCTTGTACTAACATGGAATCGATTTAAGAAGCTCCGATAAAATGGCTTCTTCTTTCCACGAATCTAGTTTAGTTGCACTAAAACGAATGCTTCGCTCATTATAGATTGAACGAAAAAAGTAATACCTTTTCGGAAGAACAAAAACATCTAACCCCATTAGACACAGGGTGCTGCTGGCCAACACTAGTCCACAACCTCCCATAACCGACCACCAACCACGGGAGTAACCGAACCAAAGTGTTGACCGGATCGTTAAAACCATCATCGAATGTTTGCCCGCACCGAACTGCAACGGCTCCAAAATATGCCCAATTAGTAGCTACGCACCCTCGCCCGGTCCAGCACACAGCAGGAGTCCGCAAAACCCCACGAACGAGTTTCGGGCGTTCGCGGTTTTGTGATTATTATTTTATTTTTTCTCAAACTTCACAACTGTGGCGCGTTACTCCATGATCACGTCATCGATGGGGCACGAAACGTACGCGTACAAATGTACACCTTGGCCACCAGAACGGGCACAGATTCATGCAGTCAAACACACACGCGCTTTTCAGCGGACGCCAAACCAAAACAGCAGCGAGGCGAAAAAATTAGCAGCAGTCAGCCACGGGTAAACAAAAAACCCCTTCCATCCCAACACCACGTCCGAGCGCCATAATCGTATTATTTATGATCGGTCGAAACATAAATCGTGCCTTACCGCCGTGAACACGTTTCGCCACCGCTCGTCGCGCGACTGCCATCGCCATCCATTGCCAGCATGTGTTTCTCGGTTGAAGCTTTGCTTTACGCCCGCACAGCATCCTTCAATTTGTTGCTACCTCGCATACGATAAGGCAAAGGGCGCGATCGCGATCATTTATTTATTTATTTGCTCACCCATACGCACCAACACGCAGCAAACAACAAACTCCAATCTTTTATCACCTCTGCTCCCTTCGGTATTGGGAATGAACGAGCGCAAAAATGTGCATAATGTGACACCCCAGCATAAATATCATCACTTTAAACTGGTGTAAAATGGTAAGATTTACGACGGTTAGCCTCGCACCGTTTGGGTCGAAGCCGCTCAGCCAAACGTTACTTCAATATCCTATTCCGCAGACCGCAGCCAGTCTGGAGAAGTAAAATTGCTTGAAAACATATTTACGAGACTTTAAACTCTTCCTGGGTGTAGTGGAAGAAAAATCGTAATCATTATAACTTTTCACCTAAAATACTTTAGAACAATGTTAGCGCCACCGATCGTAAGACTTCAACGCCCGTAAGGATACAGAATCAGGGCGACACAGCAGTAACGACCATGCAGTCGGTTGGTCCCCGACCCGGTTGCTGGTGTGTTGTTTGTGAAAGCTAAGCCGTGCCGGCGTTAGGTGGTATGGCGTCCGAGCGGTACAATTAACTGGCACCGAATAAATTTTACACCCCGAAAAACATGACCATTTGCTGTCGGACATTCAATTTTCCTCGCTTCCTTGACGTTGTGCGACCGGGCACGAACAGGGTGCTCATGCAAGGACCAAGTAAACCGATGGCCCCCGTATGGGATGACGGAAGAAAGCGAACTAAAATAAAGTCCCCCTAGAGGCATTGTGGTTGGAATTATAAATAATTTTAAGCTTATTTTTAAACCCAGTTGTGGTACATTTAACAAATAATTTGTTAAAACTATTTTACAATTTTTTGCATATTGTTCTTCTAAGTTTACAAATGTTATTACATTATTTATTTATTTGTTTTAATTTTCTTTTGAGCTTCGTGTTGAATCACACTCAAAACATAATCGTTTCAGCGAGCAAGTGTAATATTCTTGCACGGGTAATGCATGTTCATACGATAGCAATCTGCATAGGCTAGCAATTCTGTGTGGCCCAAGGATGTCCCTTTGTACACACACGTTCAGTTTGCGTTCCCTGGAGCGGTTCTTCGCTGTACACACTGGCGCGTCTCGTGAGCCAATCTGAAAGGTGTGTTAAATATGAAACAAATGCGCGCCCGATATCACATGCCGATAGGACGGCAAATTACCGAACTACCCGTAACAGAGACCCATGTCCGATAAACGCACGGTGGAACATGTGAGCTTGGACACCGATGGAAGGTGAGAATGAACGAGGTTAGAAACGCGTTTAACCGGGGGATAAGTCTTACAAAGTCGCATCGTCGTCGAAAGAGGGACCCGATGTCGATTATCGAAGCGGAAGCCCTGTTCGCCCGGAACCGGTTCCTCATGCTGCGGCTCATGTACGCACAGAAGCATGTAACGACCATGTTGCCTATCGGTTGCGCGATAAGATAAGATACTGTTCGAAGGTGTGGAACCGTTAGCTTCATTTATGTTTCCATACAGCGAAGATGGAGAAATGCCATGGAAAAAAAGCCTCTTCCTAGCTCGGCTAGCGGTGGCTATCGGATTAATTCATCGAGAATGCAAAAGAGGTGTTGAGAGGGTCTAAACTTCTGACGCGCGAAGGTTGATCCCACTTATCGCGCAAGATTTGCATAGTACTATTGATGGTGACTCGAACGATCCTGGTCACTGTGGGTGGTCATATCCGTTCGCCCAGAGGCTATACAAGAGGCTATATATTCTAGTTCTTCTGCAGAGTTTACAAGCAGCGATCGAGCTCTCGACCGCTATTGAGCGGGGAAAAGATGCAACATCTTCTGCCAGAACCAACCGCTTGCGGCTAGTGCTCCAGAACGAAACAAATTCGATCTTGTTCGCACACCGAAGAGCTGCAAAGAAGGTCACACGTTGTTTAGGAAAATTTATTACCATGTGTAGGTGGTGCCGTAACTGACTCCGATTCCGGCTCGAGCTGCTTCACTTGCCGAGGAAGAAAACTCATTTTTCTTCGGCACAAAACGGCACGGAGGTCAGTAGTGTCAGGTTTATACTTGACCACCAGCAGCACATTCAAAACGGCATTCCTTAATCTTCCGGCTACTCTTGTTACGGCATTCTTACCATAGCCGATCGTCATGGGAAGTTGCGTTGAAGGCGGACCGGAAAAGAGCTGAAGGTTCCAGTTTTTGGGCTTTGAGTCGCCTTCGGTTGCCCGCAGTTTTGTCTGGGAAAATACAATACAGCTTGTCGGGTTTAGTCGTGGTCACTTTAAATTATCAACGGTACCGCCGTGGCTATAGTTAGCCAACAAACGAACAAGATGATGAAAACTAGACGAAAGCGGGTCGCTTTCGCGATAGAAAATATTGCGTTAGATTCAGCAGCATCGAGTCGAGTATCTGAATTCTTATTTAAATTCACAACAGATATAAGATTGAAGGGTAATTTCCGGAGTCATTGATCTTCATTCAAATTATTCAAAAATCATTTTTTCATTTCTGCAAACTCTTTTGCTATTTGCAATATAAATAAAAAGAGTAAACAATTCTATCTGAAATTAGTTACACAATTCTTAAAGTACAATGTTATTTGTTTAATAATTGATTAATTTATTTTTTCCATATGAACTATAAAAGCAATGGGCTGTATACCGGATTAATTAACAGTTAGTGTTGTTAGTGTTTAAATAATCATAAAAATCAATTTTAAAAATCTAAATTTTAAAATCTTAAATTGCTCTTTGGTGTAGTTCAAATCATTTTTTTCCATCATATTTTTTTATTCAAAAATCATATTTTCAATTCTGCAAACTCTTTTGCTATTTGCAATATAAATAAAAAGTGTAAACAATTCTATCTGAAATTAGTTACACAATTCTTAAAGTACAATGTTATTTGTTTTATAATTGATTAATATATTCTCTTTCTTTCCATATGAACTATTGAAGCAATGCACCGTATATCGGGTTAATTAACAGTATTTAATTATTAACAAAAAAAAAAATAAAATTTTAAATTTTAAAATCTCAAATTGTTCTTTGGTGCAGTTTTAAAGTAATGTCTCTGCCAATGATTTATGGCAAAATAATGGCTAATATTATAAAATAATAAAATATGATCATTAGATCATTTCAACTTTGTATCTACATTGTTGCAACGGTAAGTAAAATGGTTCGTGTTTATTAGTAAATTACACACCAGTGTTTAAATTTTACAACAGCTGCCTCATTATTATAAAGCTCCAGCAGTAACATAAAACAGAATGTTTTTTTATGTGGTCAATTTAAGCATCGATCAAGAGCAGATCGATTGTACCGCACAGTTCCAAGTTTATTTCCTGTTTAACATTTATCATAACAAAACTGATTCTTATCAACCTTACATCCGAGTAAGCCATGCACAAATGCCATTAAGGAAACATTCAAGACCACGTTATCATTTTCGCTACCGATCGATTCGAGCCGGAAATTGGCTGATTAACACATCGGATAACATTTGATCGATCGGCGGCACATTTCTCATCTCCGTGTAATGATACGGACTACAAAAAAATGATCATTGCGGTTATCGCTACACCCGGCCACCGATGATCCATTGATCGATTTGCCATCTTGCTGGTTAATCTCGCGCCGTTACTGCAGTCTGCGACACGATCAAACAAACGACCATTCGGACGATAACAATTTGATCAATCGCTTAACTCGGGTTAAAACCGACGCAACAAATGCAAAAGTCGATCGAATGGCAGGTGATTGCGTGTCCTTCGAAAATGTTTGGCTCCGTTACATCTACTTCTAAACCCAACCTACAGCCACCTATTGCTCCTCTTTTTCGTTCAAAGAAACACCCGGCGCCTTCGGATCCGGATGCGTTACGGAGTCTTGTTTTATTTGCTCCGGGAAGCATTCAAATGCTTCAATTATTTATAGCTAACAGGGCACAGCCCGACCGGCCGGGTGGGAATGAGACACACTGGAGTGCAAATATTTACAGCCGATCCTTTTTTCTTGGCACCGATCCACAACAACAAAAAGCAGCGTGTAATAACTTCTGTCTTTCGATCTGCTGGCAGTCAACCGCAAGGCTTGCGCGAGTGCGGAACGTTCCATCTTCCATTGCACCTTTTTTTTTTTGGTCTCCATACTCACACACATCATGCCCGGGAAGTGTAAAATGCCCTCCAAAATGGCAATCGCAGCAATCGCAGCGGGATGAACGGCACTGCGAGACTGCACTGCGACCGCGTGAAGAAGCTGTTGCCACCGGAAGATAAATCAAACTAAATGACTGTTTATTTATTTAATGTACTGAAAGCCATTTTTGCGGTGCACATCACCGGTTGCGAGGTGAAGCCGGGGGATAAAACCCGAATGCTCAATCGACCGTTGGTCCGAATGGGAAACCGAAAACCACCTCAGACAGGGGGCACCGTAACGATCTGGTGACTGTACCCTTCCGATCCTCATTGCTTCCAAAGATGCTCTGCATTTCTTCATACCTTTCACGCTAGCCTGCCTTACCCTTCGAACGACTGCCAGCCGCGTAGTCCTTCCCACAGCCTCTGCTGTTTCCGACGACGGCGACGACCCCACTGCGGTAGGATATAAATTGTTTATGTGGTGTAATTTTGCGGTCCATTCATGATCGGAAATTTATCTTATGAAATCATAATCACGCCGGGTTATGTGGTACGTTCCTTTTTTTCTGCCTTCCCTCTTTCTTCCCTCTTTCATCTTGTGTCCCTGTGTCACCCTACGAAGAGCCAGCCACGATCGTTACGTTCGGTTGCAAAAGGGAAAAGGATGGCGAAAAATGTGTCACATCTTGTGCGATCGTACAAGCCCGCCTCCGGGCAGCCGGGTGGCTTCCATCGGGTTGGTGGTAATTTTCGCTCGCCAAACGATGAGGCGTTACGTGTGACTGTAGGTTGGCCGTCTAAAAATAAGGGTCTTAATTAGAAACTAGATGGCAATTTGCGCAAGAGCGTTGCACACGGCCGGTGATCATTTTCCAGCGCTCGATGCTCTTCGTCATTTGCGCAGACACTCGCACGGACGCAACCGTTAAGTACGCATTCCCTTCAGCGAAAAACCCTTGCCGAAAACCGGATTCACCGGAGACGCGACGTGGAGTCTCCATGACGTTTAACGATTTTTTGGATCAAATTTCCATTTTGCTGAATGTGGCCCCCACCGAATGGCCGGAAAGCAGCACAACACTCGGGTCAAAGTGGGTCGAATGCAATCAAATGAAGGTGTTTATTTCGTGACGGCGTTTAACGCCTAACGAAAGCAATCCGACCCGGTGTTGCGAGCATCTTCCTTTGTAGGCTCCCATCGAACAGGCACGAACAGACACAAACACTGCGCTTACACCGATCGTACGCGTCGATGAAATTAAGGAAATTAAACTAATAAAATTAACAGGAAACAACGAGTAAACCTGTCATCGAACTGATTATCGTCTCGGATGCCCGACCGGAGAAGGCAACGGAGCAACTGGACACCCTGGCCAAATGAAGTGTGGCACAAAGCAACAGCATCCAACACACATCTTCTCGTAAAGTACGGCGCAGTCCCAGATTCTTTCGGAGGCACATTTGCTCAACTCAAACCCAGCATCTTTTGCCATAGGAAATAAACAACAAACAAAAACAAAGAGAATCGAGAGAAGGATTGGTAGAAAAAGACGAAAAAAACCCTCCGACAGCAAACACTTTATCGCTTCTGATCATCAAAAAGCCAAACGTGATGGTAAGGAATGTACACCACGCCACCACGAGAGCGGCAGAAGCAGCCCGGTAAAGGTATGGATGGAGATGGAATTCTTTTATTATCTTGTTTTGTCACTTTCGAACGACACCCCGACTCCGATGATAATCTTCGGGAGGTTTGTTTTTTTTTTATTTTTAATTTGTAATTTGATACATAAATTTAATTTTAATTACATGCTGATCGACGGAACGGACGATTTCGATCGAAGCTTATCGGTTTCGGTTGGTTCCTACTGATTTGATTTTCCTTCACGGCGGGTTACTGGAAAGCATCAACGAGCTGAGAGGTGAACGATGTTTGGAGAATAGTTCACCGAATGACGAGATTTCTTTACTCTCGCTGCGTTCCACGTGAACAATCAAACAATTTATTTTATTCGTATATATTCAATTCAAAGTAGGTCATATTGTTGATTACTCCTCACAATTTATTAGAGAGTTATTGTCCTCACAAGTAATGAGATGCAATTTAATGTCAATCTGTTTACTCCAAAAGAACCAAATGATTAGCAAACTAAAGCTTGTAAATTGTTTAATGTCAGCTAAACTCATCTTCTTTGCAGTACAGAATTCCATTCTATTCATTAAGAACATTACGTTGGGAACTACCTCAAAACCATTATAAAAGCAAATGAATCAATAAATCCCCGTTCAATCTGCCAGAGGATCATGTTGGTTATGCTAGCAATGATCGTTCGGACAGCTTGTAAAATCATCTTCTGCGTGGTACCAATCATTTCTCCTTTTAAATAGCACAATGAGTCATGAGTAGGATTGTAATGAGACACATAAGGTCTGCTAAACGAATCGTACAAAAGCATAACGGGGTGGATTAAACCGAACCAAAAACCAATAAAATCCAACGTGTTAAACTCATAAAATGGGCACTGCACACCGACAGTGCTCTAAAAATCAGCGCTCCGTGTGCTAAGCTGCTCGAGTGGCCACTGCGCCCAATGCGCCAAACCGGATGGACACATCCGCCAGGGCGTCCGGCGAGAGTGAGATGGGAAAAGAAAACGAAATAAAGCAGCAGAACATTCGTGCGCGAATCTAAAAACTGGGCAACGATCTATTGACGTTAAATCTTGGCCTTTTTATGCTTATTGATTTATTCCGCACTCGGTGTCGATGTTTTTCTCATGCTAGCACAACATCACAACGAACATGATCTCTGCCTTTTTTACCTCGTTTCCTCCTCCGCACACCGCGTCCCGAGATCTGTCGAGTAGCGTGGTGTACTAGCGCTCGCAAAACAGCAGGCCCAGCAGCAGACACTCGTTGACAGGACATGGTCCACTTTAAACGTTCATCCACACACACGAACCACCGGCCAAAACGGTGATGAAGAAGGGGCCCGTAAATTATGATTTTATTTGAAGAAATTGAAACGAACCCCGCGTAAATGTAAAGGAATTTCTATAGCCCCCGGGGCCACTCGGTTCGTGACGGTAACCCCGGGATCGGTTTCGGTGTGTGGTCGCGCCGAACACCGTTGTCGGATCACTCCCCCACGGCGAGGACGATATGGACCAGGTTTTCCCGTGCAGGTCGGGTGTCCCCCTGGCCCCGCGTTCGGAGTGGACAGCCCCGGGCCCGAAAAAGGTGACCGAAGGTGCTGCGCATCCGCAACTGACAATAAACCAGTTTACAAAAAAAAAAACCCCATGCATGACAGGTTCCGATGGCAGCTTCCTCTGTGTACCACGGAACACCCATTCGCTTGCCATTGACATCGTGAAAATTTATCACTTTCATCGGGTGGATTAGCGATTTTATTGCTTTATTGCGGCGACGAAAAGTTATAAAACACATATGGGCTGGAGGTAGACCCCAGCCAAGGCCAAGGTTTTGCCAGTGTTGGCCTTCTTCGCCAGCATCGGAACCATCATAATGCCCGGATCAAATCGAACCTGATTATGATCCGTGATCTCCCGTACCGTATCGATGGTTCGTTGTTTTTCACACCTCCTAACAACCCGGATCACCGGTTGTTCTGGTTCTCGGGCGGAACACCGGTAACGAGCTTACACAACCCGGGGGTGTAAACATGTCGCTTGTTTGCCAGCCCGTCCGGGCGGAGGATGGGACTGAAGGTTGCAACGGGACATCGTGACAAGCCGGTACCGTGTGCTATGAATGGGGTAATAACGTGGTTCGGGATCGTTGCCGTTGCGCTGCTATTCTCCACCGGTTCGACCGGGAACCTGATGTGAGCTCGTAAAGCAATAAAACATCGCGCATGCAAAGCCGGTTGAGAAAATTCGAACCTTGGCGTGAGAAGTGGCCAATCGAGCAGGAAGGGATTACACGCGGCAGATCGAACGATCGATCGTTGACGGATATGGTTGGGGTCGTTTGGTGAGAAAAGAGCGATCTTCTACGCTATTCTTCTATGCTAAAGTATGTACCATGACTGTTTGACCTTGTACCTGAGGTGATAAAACCAGTACAATGCGCTCGTTACGATGGAAGTTCATGATCTCTTTCGAGCAACGTATAGCATAAAGCAAATCTTTCTTTCCTTATACATTTAGCACACTGCATCAAGTCATCTTCAATGCTTCAAATAATACTTCAAACATTTTCAAATAAATAATGGCTCTATCAACATTGATCATGCATGCAGTAATCCAAAGCAACCAAGACACTCCATGGTCACCATGGCAACTTCAGTAAATAAAAATGACAAGCCAAACTAAGCTGCACCAGCAGTAGTACACCGCTCTACCAACAGCTAACATAATCAACGTCCTACATGGTACGGCTATCAAACTCAACCATCTGCGAACTCAACTCCGGCCAACCTCGACACGTGTCATCGGTATATGCCTTAGCGCGTATACCTCGTGTAGGCCGCCATCCAGCGCAAACCGATCCTAGGCGCTGGGTGTTTGCTAATTGCCCACCGATTACAAACTCATTTGCCCGCAATTACTAGGCCTGTGTTGCCGCACATGCACACCGGGTCAGGGCGCACCGTGCCATCCAGTAGCATACGACGCCATACGCTTATTTTGTTCAACAGCCATTTTTACGCTGTTGACAGATGTGTGCTGCGGTCGGGAGACAACGTCAAAAGGCTGCCGCCATAGTACACCGGTAGTGATTGACGCAGCTGTCATAGGCAACAACCGATTGACAGCGCCCTCTGGGTCACTGCTGTGACATCGCGAAACTGTCAGAGGTGTGTACGAGGAAGTAACTACTAGTAGACAGTAGAGGTACGTAGGTGATCTTCAACTTACCGTCCAGTTTTAGTGATGATCATCTCAGTACCAAGATCGTGGAATTTGTCCCAGAGCTCCTTCGTTTCTAGGTGGCATTGTACAGGCCGCAGTTCGTCGCAGTTGCACGTTCCAACAATCGTTGATTTTGACTAAGAAAAAGGTATCGCATGGAAAGAAGATATTAAAGATATTACAAGATCACCTGAAGATGACCAGTATTTACCTGTGCTGGTTCTGGAGTAAGCCTTTCCTCGTCGGAAGGACTGCCAGTAGTACGTGCTGGTGATGTCGTTTCCTTTCGAGATTTGGTTGCCCGGTGCTTGGATGTGCCGTGGTTAGAGCTGGCTGCCACCTCCGAATCACTGCACTGCTCCACATCCACATCTATATCGTCATCAGCTTCGGGGAACCGATCAACGGATAGAGGACCTAAAGTAAACATAACTTAACGTTCAATTCCAGTTTTCAACAACGCTCATCGTAACGCTACCTAGAAATTGTTTGCTATCAATAAATCAAGCCCATTCAGTTCGTTTTGGATCAGCCACAGCTATCTACACCTTTGAAACTCCCACCTACTAAACGTGTGCCCTCAACGCATTAGTAAACGGAGGCTAATTAAATTTGCATCTAAATTAACCGTGAAACAAGCGTTTGCTCGTGCGCTTGTGTTCTTTTTGTAACATTCATTCGCTTTCCAATCGCTTGTTGTATCTATTCTAATGAGCCGCAAGCTCGTTGTTCCCGTGCTCCCGTTAACTAAATCGCACACTTTTTAAACATTCTTTCCAACTTCTTACTTCTTTCCATCTGCGCATCTTCAGAATCGCCGTGAAAGCCTTCTCTCTTCCGAACGAAGGAAGTACGATAAGGTTCGAATTGCGCGTTCGATGCCAGAACACTTGTGCAAGGCCGGAACCACAGCAGTAAATCATAACGCCATCCTCAATGATTTATGTGCTTCTCTAGGCTTCCCGAGATACTGAAAGCGGGGAAAAAACGGGATGCTTTTGGAGAAAAAAAAACCTTTAAAGCTCACCAAACTTTGCTTTTCAAAAATAACTTTTTTGGTGTTTGTCTCTGGGAAAGATATTCAATGCGTTTTTTACGCGATTTTTTTTTCATCAAATTTAACACAGCAGTACGCAAAGTCTGTAAAAAGTAGAATAAATTTGAATAATATTTCTCGCCTCTGAAGTTGGTTGCGTTACATTGGTACATAAACTAGGGCATCCTTTTTACATGTCTTCAACAAATTGTACACACTGCTCTCTGTTACACGACTTTAACGACGTAGAAAATTCTCTTTTATTTCTTCTATCGCATCTAAGATGGAACGAGGAGTTCAATCGTAAACTTCCTGCTAATAAATAGACCCTTGTATATAATTTTAGCAAGATAAACGATTCATTTAAACAAAGCGCAGCTAATGAGATGGTTAAACTACCTTTTTTTGGTTTCGTTACTCAACCACCACTAATATCATACATTGCTACGTATTCTTATTGTCCTTTACCTCGTGCTGTATCAAGTGTGAAGAAGTTAACCTCTTCAACTCCTTACGAAACCACCAATCGAACAGCGTCAGCTGTAGGAGAAGAGACATCCTTGCCATGGTAAGAAAGTGTACATTCTCCCTAAATCCTGATTTTTTTCCATTCCCAAACCCTTCATAAAAAACCCTCCACATCACCGGAGAGGCCTACGTGTTTGTTGTTTAACTGTATGCCCCCTCGTTTTTGAAGCGCTACGAAGACCTCTCGGAAAAGGATGCTTCACCATTATCGCTTCCTTAAAACGCTTGGTTTTCCATTGCCTCATTTCTCGCGGTCCAACCAACCGCAAACTGATCGAATGGGAAATGACCCTTTAATTATACAATTTATCAAAATTAGACACAAAATCATAAAGGACGGAATGACACGCACGCACCGTTTAAAGGCCCCCGATAGCTGATGGTTGCTGATCGATTGAGCCGCAGGTCCTTTTTGGGATGGTATGGCGGGGCAGTGGTGAAGGATGCAGTGCGCGGTAGTAACACATGGATAATGATAAAATAATAACCTCCTTGATAGATAATAACAGTGCTGCCAGCGGATCTGCCGCCTCTCTTGCACACGCTTGTGAGGTATCAATCGTATCGTGCTCAGGACAAAACGTATGGGTATGTGAGTATTGTTTTTTTTAGTTCAAGCTATTTTTAACGCTTTCCCTCCCTGCAGACCACACTAGCGACAACAGATGGACATGTTCCGCCACAGCCCAACCGAGGGTAAACCCCCGAATCTGATGAAACTCGTTGACCGAAGGGCATGTACGGGGTATCGAGCCACGGTACCAATATGCCAAATATCGCGCTAGCCCAAAACCAAAACGAGCTGTCATTCAATCAACACAGCCACTATGACGACTGGTGCCAGCCCTGGTGTGGCCGCGGGAGCGTTATTCCAATTTCCAATTTAGCGATTGCTCGATTTTCGCCACCATTTTCGCAGCATCGCCCTCCATGGGGTGACGCGGACGGCTGAACCGGTTTGGATTTTGCTGATGTGACCGAAACCGTAATTACCATACGATCAACTCGCGTGTACCACAGTTACCGCAAAGCTCGCTCGCTTCCTCAAGCCTTCGTTGCCACCGAAACCGAAACGGAACGGCAGCAAAAACGTGTAATAGAAAATTATTAGACAAGTCGACAGGTTCGGTGCTGCTGTTTGGCTGGTTTTGGTGGTTGCAATTAATCGACCAGCGTCGAGCTGACAATAACTCCGATGTGTTTATGTTGATTTTTCTGCCTCCTCCCCCCGGGGCAGTAATTTGCCCCCCTCCCCCCCCCCCTCCCCTCTCCCCTTTTCCTTTCCGTGACGTTGTTTTGGGTTTTATAAAACACGATTTAAATAACGCGTAAATGTGAGGGAGATTTAATGCATCTCACCTCAAACCCCAACGAAATAAGGTACAGCTTTGATTACCTGATTGGATGTTTGCTGATGATTATTTTAATGCGCGTATCGAAACCGCGTTTGTTTATCTCGGGAGCGTTATTAAAGGCAGCAAAAAGTTTAACAGTGTTGTTGATTCGTTCGACACAGAATTAAACATTTGATTCCGACGACGACATGAAAAATAAAACGAAAACAACTAATCCAAACAAAAATAAAATAAATAAAATAAAATAAAATCATTTGGTGCATTTTTAACTATTCATAATAAAAGATGATTTGGAACGAATGGGTCGAAATTACTTCAAAAAGATCTATTTTTCTTAAAAAACTCGAAGTCTAAATATTTTGCTTTAGCCGATGATTTTGCGATGAGCTCCTCTGCTAACCTTCCAGGACCAATTACTAGGAACCTTAATCAAGGCATTAAAAAATATGTCGCTTACTGCTAAACTTGAAAGTT